>NC_040878.1:55333091-55636121 GCF_003676215.2 Rhopalosiphum maidis
ATTTTACGGGTTAGTTTTATAATCGTCATAGGCGTAACCTGGAGTTAATTCTAGAAAGAGGGGCAGAATGTGGAAACTAAAAATCTACAAAGTAAAAAAAAGAGGGATTTTACTCCCCCCCTTTCCAATGTATAAAACAGTATTATATTATTTAGTAATGACAAGGTTAAAAAATAAAAAAAGTGTATAAAACTCCAAACAGAAAAAACGTATGGGTATAGGTAATAACAAAAAAAGCGTACATAAAACACAGTAATAAATTAATAAATAAAATTTAAATACTTCTTAATGATTTCAAAATATTTCTAAGAATAGGTAATGATGTAGAAAAATAAAATATAAATAAATATAAAATAACAGTTGTATTCCAATATCAAACAAAATATAATATTCAACGATAGGACATCTCGAACTTATGAAAATTGAAAATTAAAAAATTGTAATTATTTAATATTCAATAGCAAATCAAGTTAAACGATAAATCAAAATATGATTAGGATATTATCTAAACTTTATCGGCATTACTTATCTGCAAGGAAATCACTGAGAAGACAACATACTCGATGTACCAACTATACCTAGTAGACACTTGGCGTAAAAATAAAGTAGAGATTTAGAGATACAATAGTTTAAAATCGAAATTCCCGGTGGTGGCTAAACCCAGTTATAAAATATTAAGAGATTCTATTTCCATTTTTCTCGTTCGGTTGGCACTTATGGTTTTGTACATATAGATTGGCGTTATAGTACTCAGACAACTGTTATAATAATAATATAAATGCTTACTCAAATGGACACTGTCAAATATTTTTCTTCTGCAAAAACTTAATGAACTGTAACGTTAGAATAATGCGGAAAAGGGGATGAAAAGGGTTGTGTCCCTTGTCAACGTTGGGGCGTACCGAAAAACAACAATACAAATGTTTCGCATGTAATAGCTAATAAGTTTTGGAAATTGAGCACCCTTCATGTTTTTAAATGCAATATCCGCCTACAGTTTATTTCAACACCGCCGTGGCCATTACTTCAACGGCCCCGTGACTTTTGAACTCGCGATTTTATCTAGTACGTTTTACGCCACCACCGGTGTGAAGAGTGTATTAATTCTACACCATTAGTTCAATGTTAATGCAGACAAAACTCTGTTAGGTCACTATATATAGGCACGTATATATGTGCCTACTATTTAATATATAAATATACACAATATTATACACGGTGTAAAATGTAAATGACACAGCGTTTAATTACGTCGTTGTTTAAACAAAAATAAAATAGTAATAGTAATAAAAAGATAAAGATAAAATATGCGACCGAAAGAATTAATATCATATTTTAATTTTAGAAATACTAAATGTCTTGATTACAGCATTTAAGTAATATTATATTTTGACGAAGTGCATTAAAAAAAAAAGAATGTTTTTTTAATTGTATTACATTAAAGTTTTTTACGAGACTGTGTTATTATTTTTAGTAGTATAATAAAAGAAAAAAAGTAATTTACGCCGTTATGTAACAGCACTAATCTATTTAAAAATAATACTATACTACCCTAATAGCCTTTGACATTAATTGTATAATTAAATACGGGATTAGGTATTTATCATTATTATTATTAGGTATTAGGTACTATTATATTTTTACCTTAACATATTTCCCCAGCAAAAATATAGTCTTAAGTTATGTTTTTCCAAGTAATTTTTTTCACTTAAGTCGTTGATTAAAATTATATGAAAATTTAGTTTGATAATCAACAAATAATATAGTATTCATCCGCGAGATATAATTCATAGGTATATTATAATATTATATGTAGAAAGTTCTACATAATTCAACTGTAATGTACTATAATAACTATTACTAATGTGAAATGTCACAGTATTGTGTGTGTAAATGTATAATATGATATCCATTTCTGTGAGTTATGATATAAATTATTATTGTGAGCAATTTAAGTTAATGTTCTATGTTCAGAGATAAAATATACGTGGAAGATATTTCGCAATGATTTAGACAATTTTCGCTCATTATGTTTAACTATAGTTATAGTAGGTAACATACAATAAATATATACATGCACATTGCACATAAATAACCCAAATAATTTAAGAGTTGTTATTGCGATGGCACATAAACTACAATATATTTATAATATATTATGTGTGGATACGTATAGTCCTTGGCACAATAACAAAGATCAAAAACTATTTATGCCTAAACTGGGAAAATTTGTATTATTAAGCATCATACATTATTTCTTTTATTTATAATTAGGACTGCGATTAATAAATGTAATTTCACTTTAATACTATTCAATAATTGATTAGGAAAAACGAAAGATTAGAGAAATATATAGGTGTAAATAAACGGCGTGTTTTTGTGTATAAAAAATAATTGTAAAAATATGTTTGAAATTAGCATGATACATTTAATATAATATATAAGTAATATAACATGATTGCAGGTTAAAAAACTTGCGTTCTAGACTATAGTAGTGATAATGGAGTTGATTTTATGATACATGACAAAGTGCTACCATGTATAAAAATCTTTTCAGAAATCTCAGGCAGGATTTGCTATATCCGAATAGTAGACAACATATTTTACCTAGTTATCATGAGCAGCTAAACTCCAATCGAAGACAAAAATAAAAACATCGAAGACAATTTTTACAAAGATTTAAAAGCAGTAGATAATAGTTTACCATTAAATTGTATAATGTTGAGAAAATTCAGAAAGATACAATGTACAAACATAAGAAAATATTGAAATAAGTAAAAATTATGAGATAAATTTACAAAACAACCTGGGAAAGATTGGGATAAACTTGAAAACAGAGTGGGTCTACGAAAAAAGATTGAAAGTCAAAGAGTGAATATAAATGCACAAATGAAATGAGAGAGACCAAAATGAGTGAATAAAAATATTAGCAAAAATATTTAATGTACTTCCAGCTACTCTAATTTGAAAAAAAATTTTATCTTACGAATCTTATAATAACTGTTTACATAATTATTTTACCTATATGGTTTATATTGGTAAAACATTTGGTTTGCTAAAAAACCCCAAACCCTTATGGATTAGAAAATTGTTATTTTTATAAATTCGTGATTTTTGAACGTTAAACAATTATTTATGACTTAAACAATTTAATTTAAGTGTAACCAATTTATATAATATGTTTACAATAATCATATTATATACTCAGTTTTATACCAATTTTGTATCATTTCTCAAAATTATATTGGTTGGTTTATACTTAAGTTCCATTGATTGAATCTAAAATATTTTTTTATTGGAAAAGCCATTAATAAGTAATGTAAACAAAATAAAAATCAATTTGGGTGAGGATGATAATTAACAATGTTAAAAGTCCTTAAGCCTAGTAAACCTTACTGGTAAATTGAGAGTAACATTGCAGCAGTATAGTATAGTAAAAAGGCAGAAATTCCATCCAGGTCAAAACCATGATTATTTGATAAGAAGTTTAGTGCATTTTTTCAGTATACATGGGTAAAATTTATGGATGGAAAGAAAATTGCCGATTTGTGTTTAAATGAAAAAAATAAATAAATTGTGGTAACAAAAAGAAGTTTAAACATAAACCATATAAAACAGTTGATAATTATAGTTTTAAGAAAGGGGAGATACTTAAATACCGATACTCCATTCACGTTAAGAAGACACCTCGGCGGCGATTAGTACACGGCTAACTCACTAAACCATTATTATTGAGAACAATAAGTGTTTTAAAATTTGATACAGCACAGACACACCATACACTTAAAACAGCCATTATCATGGCCAAAGCTGGATTTGATTTATAAAAACATCACACCATTGGTATCAGGCTGCCGTATAGACGAGGTAAAGATCACACGTCATAATGGCCTGTGTGAACCTAAGAGAACCATTGAAGGACCGACACCAGATTTAACCAACAATATACGAAAATAACATCATTGGTATTAGACGGCCATACAGACAACAATGTATAAATCTCAGATCATAGATCATATGATTTAACGTATAAACCGTTATTGAAACGTAACAATAATGGTTAAATCATAATTAAAACAATTAAAAACTGTAAGCTAAGCATAAATGCTTTTTTTTGTAAAAATAAATTACATAATAAATACTTTGTATCAAGAACTATACATTATTATGTACGGCAAACGAAATACATGGATGATGTATACCTGCGTAACAGTAAACATTTCTCCGTGTCATGAAAAGTGTGATAATATTAATAGCACATTATTCATTGAACGATCCCTGAAAACAAAATAATTGTACAATAGTAAAAATTCAATAATATACACTTTATTTTCAATAATATAAAGTATAATATAATAAAAAGTAATTTTCATTATTTACAGATACACTTCTGTGACAATCAAAATCAACCATAATAGTAGCCACACAATAGCTCGCGTTGTTGTTGGCGGAAGCGATCCAAAAAGTACTCGACTTTTAAAAGGTAATTACTGTATGCTACTTTGTAGATATCTTTATCAACGTACAACACTAATGACAAATAATTTTCAAGATAAATTAACATTATAAATTGTTTATAATTTAATTATGTGCGCTTTTTTCAACTTATGTTTATCCAAATTCATATTGGAATAATTCGTATGCTCTTTGCCATTGTTCTAAACAATTGAAACAAGTACATATAATTATTATTCAAATAATATTATGAATATTATTTAAGAATAACATTCTTTAAAAAAAGAAAATTGATGAATTGTCGATAAACTTTTTTTATTAATTATCGGAATATAATATACATATGACTTACTGTGAGTACATTGAAATACAATAGCTTGCAATTCTGTTTACAGTTAATGTTTATAGTTTCTACTTTGTAAGTCCTCATTCCGTTTTGTTTTCCAATAAAAATACACTATACAAATATATTAGATACCAATTTTAGATAAAAACATTATTTCATTAACCATATATTATTTCATATCAAATCCTGGTTATAATAATATACATACTTCGATTATGTTTAGGTTTTTCGGCAAATGTAACAAAATCTTCGGTGCAACCTTTTTCCCCAATTTCAAGATTTTGTCCACAAAAATATTTGTTGGACTAATTGACGATTGACTATTATAGCTAGGATCACCCCAAGGCAGCGAAGTAACTATAGCATCTGCAGGTTGTAACCGATGGCAAACTTCAAAAAAATCGGCAACTATAAATTTTATCTTGTGATAAACATTATAAACTTTCGCATTATTCTTCGCTAACTCAATTTTCGCCGGATCAATATCGATTGCTATAACTAAATTATAAAATGACTTTAATAATTATTATTAAATAATTACTTGTTCGGAAAAAGTTTTGTATCACATTTAAAAAATAAAAAAAAACAATAAAATTAACAAAAAGTAAATAGTAATATATTTATTATTTTTACAGTACCCCAATCGCAAACTTTGGTGAGCTGAATAACATTTCTATCGGCTCCACAAAACGGATCTATAACGACCTTCATTCCCACACATTTTTTGCGATATACGTACTAACGTTTTCTGGACAAACCGAGTAAAAACTCTCTATAAAAAGTATTACATTTAATTATTATGATCATGTTATAACAAAAATATGTGATGGTATAAATATTTTTTTTGATTTACCTTCGTCCAAAAGGATTCCCTCGTAGAACTTATCAAAGAGATGATAACGCATTTTCCACTATTTTTACGTATTATCACTGGCAAGACGATAATATAATGCATAAATTAGAAAAATGCCATTCTGTTCTATAATAATCATATACTTTTTTTAACTCTGGGGTACTTACATCGTTGATCGTGTAGCGGAGTTCTGAGAAATAGTTGACGTTGTTGACGTTGACGATACACTATTGTCAATAGATTCAACCCGTCTTTTGTTTAACCGATGTATTTCTGTATTGTCTGAGTTCGCGATTGCTTGACGATTTGCCGTTTCATTTAGTTGTACAATCGGATATATTATTTCGTTACACTGAAATTTGATATAAAAGCATGTAAGGCGTAGGTGCTGACAATAATATAATATAACACTACAAAAATTGAAAAAGTTGGTCACATCTGGTACTGAAACATTACCATATTCTGTGTCAATTGGACTACAGATACTATCTTCTTTGACTGGGACGCAAGGGATTTCATTTTCAAGATTTTCGTGTCCATTATCGGCGATAGAACTTGAAAGACTATCATTTAAATTTCTAATGGAATAATTTATATGCTCTTTTCATTTTTCTAATAAATTTAAACATGTACATAATTATTGTATTCAAATAATACTATTTGTATTTTATTAGATCAATCTAACCGATTGAAAGCTCTAACGCAAATCAAAATCACTAAATTCTTATATTACACCTGTGATAGTAGTAGCAAAAAAACTGAAGAGTATAATAGTGCATTTCCAATTCCCACATAAATAAGAAAAACTAAAAAAAGTACTTTAGCCAGAGTAATACTTTTTTTTCATGAGTGTGATGATATGAAAACCAATCTGAGTTAAATCCGTGACAAAATACAACTATATAAAATAAATAAATACAAAATTATTATTGTATATTTACATTTAAATCAAATATACCTATAGAATACCAAATTATGTGCAATGGCCAAGGGATTACTGTTCCTTATTAGTTTCATCATAGCTTTTTACAACTGCATTTAATATTTTTATCTAAATATTTATATTTTTTTCTTTTATTTGGTTAGGTTCTCCAGTTTTTGTTTTTTCAATTGTAGCTTCCTACAGACTTTTTTCTTCTTTTATCTTAAGTCCCACACTATTATGTATAGTTAGTTTCCAGTGCAGAATTAAATACTCTATACCTCAGAGTAACCCTTTGATGTTATTTTTATATATCATCTATATTGTGGTAGAAAAATGAAAAAAATATTCTGCGTGAGTGGCAATATATCATCATAATGATAATCTGTTAGTCACAACTGACATTTAAACAAAATGTATTAAATTAATTTCATACAAATGTAAACAATTTATATAAGTACCAAGTATAAATCTTTATACAAATGTCTAATATTGTTTATTTAAAAAATGTATATATTTTATAGAAACAAACAATTGTATTCATCAAGTTAAAATAATTTATAAACTTAATTTGCAATAATTGATAATTAAGATTATTCAACGTTTCAATCGTCATAATATTGATAAGATTTTTATTTTAATCTTAGAAAATATTTTATTTAAATGCGTAATAAATTAGTAGTTAAAAACAACTTGTTGATTCATTATAGATTTTTTTTATCATGTTTTCGATCAATTTTAGTGCGAAAAAATGTGTTTTCAATATTTAGAGATTGTTAACAATTTTAATATCTTTCATTCGAAATTTTAAAAATAATTTCAAATACGATTTTATATAAAAAAAAAAGTCAATATTTAAAAAGTATTTAGATTAATTTTTAATAAGACCGGAAAGACGAATGATGTAAATAATTAAAAATTATTGTCTTCGTTTCATATAAATCAATCATTTATAGAATAAATGGTAGATACTTATTAAAGTCAATGGTAGTTTTAATAATATCAGTTATCTGGAGATATTTAAAATGATATTACATCAATGTTACTGAAAATTAATCCAAACAATAATTCCATTTAATATTATTTATCATAGTTGCAACGTGCTGTTATATAATATTGGTAAGTACAGGTACTTTGTAAACATGGAATTTATCACAAATGCGTATTTTTCACTCTATACAAACAGCATTGAGTAAGCATATATGTAAGACGTTGTACTTAATGTACTTATTGAAAACTGAAATCAATAACTCATCAGTTGTATAAATATAAAATAATAGTAGATTGGTAATATTCATATGTTAATATAATAGTTCAAAATAATATTATATCATTCCAGCCATATGGAAATCACTGCATTAAAATATATGAAACAACATTATTATTTGATTCGTGGCTTTAGTTATGCAGTCACTGTGTCAATGCTAACTTATGACGTAAGACAATGAAATCCTTACAATGTTCAATACGTTAAAGATTCATAATTGTCAAAAAAATATGGCACGCATAGAATTATTGTGATTTATTTTTATTTTCCACTTCAACCTTGTATACACCTATATGCTAAACGTTATTACAGTATACAGATAATATATTTATATTCAAGAGTTATGTGATATTTTCGTTTTAAAAGGACTGAAATTATACAAATTATTTTGTTGTTTATTGTTTTTTTAGTTTTTTTACACTATTGAACATTTATGGCACTCAAAACAATATATACACCGACATGACATAAAGTAAAATATTATATTAAGCAGTTTGGGGTAAATGTAGTGTATTACTTTGGCCAATTTCGAATATTTGCCTATTTTACAACAAATTTTAAAGAAAACTACTTTAAAAAAAACCAAATGAAAACAGTCAACTATCGATAATTAATCTATATTATGCAATACAAATTGACAAGACAGTTTTCAATCGTTCATTTATAAATACATAACCAACTCTGAAATTTAAAATTAGACTTTGTGTTTATTTTCGTAAGACTAAGGCGGCGACTCCTTCCTACGCAGTTTAACGTTTATAAACGCCCATGCTGTGTTTATGTGAAAAGACGACTCATTGCAGTAATAGTATAGGACAAACAAAACTATCAACACCATATAAAATAGTTCCCGTGCAATGCATAGAATGGCACAAATCTACTAAATTTGTTGAAAAAGAAAACCCTGTTGACCACAAAATGGGTACAACAAACTCGAAACGAATATAAATCTCTTCCAAATTTTTTTGTTAATCACGTAATAACGTTGTATATGCCTATAAACCAATCGCTGGATTTAATGAGAAAGGGGGCTGAATGAGACTCAAACCAGGGCCTTTCACAAGCTTTGAACCCTCGGATTTTTATAATTACATAAATCAATACAAATATAATATACAACTTTTCACAAAAATATTAGAATTTCTACTATTCACGATGGATTTGACTGTAAGCCTCATAAGTGCTATGAAGTGTAAGGTCAACATATATTATATTAAACAGTATTATCTCATTGTATAGGGCTGCTGTTCTTATATAGGCGGTGATCCGAAGCGCCTGCGAGCTACAGGAGGTCGCGTGCTCCGAGAAGTGTATTATTTATAATAAATATGCGTGTAGGTATACAATAATATATGATATTATAAACTGCACCGGGTTCGCGACGAACGCAAAGGAACACAAACGGACACAAAAAACACGCGTTGGAATTTCGAGATTATTTAGTGGAATAAGGAGTGGATTTATCGGCAGTTCATTTATATTATTATAATACGCATAATAGCGCGTATATATACTCGCCGTACATAATATACATTATAGTATTCGTATTATACGGAGAGGAGAGACTGTATATAATAATGTCTTATGTACACTGGTACGGTGCGTCGACAAAGGGGCGTTTTGTGAACCTCAACGGGATCCTCAAAATCAATATTCGCACAATACGCGATCGACCTCTCGCGTGTGTATATATTTATATACGTATATAATAATAATAATAATAATAATAATTCCGGTGACTTGTGCCCTGCATTATTGGTATTCTACACACTAACACTCGGGTATTATAGACTTCAGGTGTACATATATATATATAGGTCGACGCGTTTGTGTGTATAAAGTATATATATATATATAATACACCCGCCGCCTCCGTCCCCAGCCAATTATACGCTCATTATTCGATCGGCGAACCCCTCGCCCGAGATTGACGCCGCAGCGGCTTTATAATAATATAAAATGTATAATATAATATTGTACATGTGGAGCGCCTCCGCGGTTGGACGTCCCGGCGGCCGCGCGTTCGCGCCCGAGCAGGTGCACACCGTCAGTCGGTCGGTCCGCAGCCCGTCCGTCCGTCTGTCACACCCACCGCGAGACGGCTCCGCGCTATGTACATTTTTCGTCGTCCGTTGTTGTATTGCCGCGTACGTATATCATGCGCGTATTGTGTGTCGGGCGTGCGGGTGTTTTTTTTTCTCTTTTCACCCGAAAATCAAACAAAACGCGCACCGTCCTCGAGATGAAGAGCCGCTCCGAGTCTCTCGAAAAGTCATTTGTAACAAATTTCGAACGAGATCAGCTGCTGCTGCCGCCGCCGCTGCCCGCCTTATGTACACAACGACGGCGCGCAATATGGAAATTTCATTGACCTAACCGAGTGTCGAGCACAATGAAAAAAAAAATCTTCGGCCCGGCCCGCGCGCCGAGTGTACGACAATTACGCCGATTCACTATATACTCGGAATAGTCGCGCGCGTGCTGCGTTCGTATATTATTATCGTCGTTATATATATGTGTGTGTTTGTATTATATAATATCACGTACATTGTTCGCCGAAAATAAATCTCGAAAGTATATTATTATATGGGACGCGCACACACCTACTTGTCGTGTTATATACATATACGACGCGCATATATTATTCGTTTATATGCCGAGGAATTCGGAGGCGCTTCGCCCGGTGCGAGTCCATAACATTATATACGTGTATAGTTAACGCGTGCAATAAAAACTAAATCGCCGCAGTTGCAGGAGAGACACCGCGGGCTGCCGATCTCGTGAATTATGCGGTTTTCCGCCGGCCGCTAGTGCATTATTACTATTATTAGCATTATATACGTATAATACGCCTCGCACAGCGGTATATTTATGATAATAATAAAATAATAATATTTTACATAAAATAAACCAGCGGCACCGAGCGTCAGTCCTCCACGAATTTCGGTAACAAATCGTTCCGAAATCATCTGCTCCTCGTCTTGTGTATTTTTTTATATTATAAACTGCTTATTGGTTATACGTAAACGACTTATATTATCCTGCTGTAGAGTCGGTATGCACGTGATTTGGGGTCTTCTGCTGTACGATATAACGCGTTTTATGATATTTTTAAGTGTCTACATTTAGGTACTTATATATATATATATATATATATATATATATATATATATATATTGCCATTTTCCAAAAAAAAAAATAGGTCCCCTACAAACCTCCGAATGATGCGTTTTGTTTTGAAAAAATTGATGGCCACCATTTCAAAAATACCGTACAAACGTACTCGGCTATGTATTTCAGCAATTTGTATTTAGGGTTGTTAGACAATTTCAGTATACCTATAATAGTCGTATATTTGTCGGACCTATAGAATTTTTTCTTTCTCTACGGACTTTTATAAAATTAGTCGCTAAGTTAAACTACGATAGCGGCCAGCTTTTCCTCGGACTTCATAAAGAACCTATAGTAATGTGTATTTAGAAATATAGAACATTGTTGCATTATTGATTTTTCTCATAATTTGTTGAAAATTAATTTCGCTTATAAGAGTTTTTGAATTTTACTGAGCAGCGTACATTCTATACTAATGGTTTATATATAACTTACTATTAAAATAAAATCAAAGAATAGTTTTTATTATAAAATGTAAGTTCAGTACATTTTTACTGTATGAAATTTTTTGGTATTAATAATAGATTTATAAAAATGGTTTGAGAAATCCACTTAGTTTTCGACATAATTAAAGTACATCTCATGTATTGTTAGTCGTGCCAAGCACAAGCATTAAACACGCGTTTTTAAGATATAATCGTATTTTTATATCCTCATATACCTCGAACCCATGTCATTTTCAACACTACTGTAATAGTTTTTTTTCTTTTTGAATTATCGTTAAGTTATTTATATACGATTTTTATTTACAATTGATTATCTCGTTTAAGAATTTTATTTTACAAAATATAATCGTGTCATCGGTATCGTTATTATAGATAGTTAATGGATTTTTTTAATGATATTACACGCGTTTAATAGTGTATATTTCACACGGTTTTACGTTCGAATATTATTACGACCCATAAATTGGCCAGCTGAGGATGCATTAAACGCACGCCCACGTGGTATAGAAATCGTGATGTGGTGTTATTCAAATCCGACGCAATGGACCGATTTTTTGGGTGGATGTGCTTTGATCTGTGGCATATTTAAGGAGGAATTTGAATTTGATATCCCAGATGAACGAAATAGTGACGGCCGAAGTAATCGAATACCGATAAATGGTATTTAGTCCACTTAATTTTAAACGAAATCGCATTGTTGATAGCAGTTTCAAGGAGGATGTATAAATTTTAAATTGTTATAATATGTATTGAATTTGTTGAAGATCCGTGGCAAGAAAGGTCTATAAAGAAGATTTTTCAAAGATTCTTCTTTACAGATCTTGCGTGGCGAGTTACACTACTAGATAAACAATTTGAGAAAAACAGTTGAAAATGTTGACAATATTTATTGTATCTAGGTTCATTTCAGTTTGCACGGCATTGTCCCGTATACATTTAATAACCTAACTGTGGTTATAAAGATTTCGGGTAACAAGCGTATAGAGGGCAGGCACTCTATAATAGGCACCCGTTTAATATATTATTATATTATTTTACCCACAGTTCAGCGATAATTTATTGTTATTCATTATAATAACTTATTATTATTTATATTATATTTTATACTTATTATAATATTATGTGGCAACGACTTGTCGACCGTGAAAAATCGTTATTTGTACTGCGCGTTTAAAAACATACATACACACGCTATATCAAATGTATTATATATCATAAATAAATTGGTATTACGTGCGACGATACTTGTAGGATAATAGGCGTAAGTATGCGCGCGCTGCGACATTATAAGTGTGTATATATATATACGTATACGATTGCGAGGAAAGTAATAGTAATAATAAAAAAGGTATAATATAATATATAAATCGATTGTTGGGTACGAGCGCAATTACAAAATATAATTGCCGCATTGTCCGGCGGTCGGATTTCCAGGGCACGGTGAATGGGTTCCTAATTGTTTCTGAAATGAGTCTGACGTACCGTGAAATAGGGTGAACATATAATATTCGCCCGACACCGGAGAAACTGTCCATTGTGGCGGCAGCAGCGGGACGCGTTCAATAGGACTCTGATTAACCGGTCGCGCGAGCGCTCTCGCTGTTGCCGCGTCGCTCCGTCTCTTTTTATACCTATCGTCGTAAACGCGTATATTATTATGATATATATATATACATATAGTGCGTATGTGTATATATGGCCATGCCAATTACCATAATTTGGTTTACCGATATATCAAAGCGGTTTGAAAATTGAAAAAACAACATTCGGTCGCTTTATAATATCATAATGTATGTATCGGTACCAACGTCGTATATATATATATACAATAATAATCGCCGTCATCGTAGTCGTTATTACACGTAATAATAATAATAATTATTATTATGATTATTAACATAATATTATATTGACGGGCGTAATTGAAAGGATAAATATCCCATATAACATTATATACGTACTAACGTGTTGCAGCAGTATACCGATATACGGCGATACGTAATAATAATATGTTCGAGTGTTATAGTTATAACGATCCAACGGCGGCGGTGATTTACCTCACGCTCTTTATGGGGATGGCGGGCGGCGGCGGCTGCCCACACCTGCCGGACAATCGCGTCAGAATTAACCGAACGCGAAGAGGTTGTAAGCGCGCGTGCGCGCACGGGCTCGTGTACAAAAATAATATTATATAATAATAATAATAATAATATACGGAGGTACCTATGACTGATAGGTCTCTTCACGCGCACACCACTGCGAGCCGCTTTGATGTGTGTGCCGTCGTCTGTCGTGACTAAACGATTATTTGTACAGCGCGCGTTGTGTGTGTATACACTTGTGAAGATGAAATATTATATACCTAATATACTTAATAGTATATAATATATTATATTGCTTACACCCCTCTATATAATACGCCCCGACAGTCGCGGCCTGTGTAATATACATGATATACATATATAATACGAGTATTATACGTAAGTTCTGCTGCGTTTGCGGACTTGGTAATATATATATATATAATGTTTGAAATATGTTTCATATACTTTCATCTTATGAAGGGGACTCGATACCGACCACTTATATCTTTGGCAAACACACGCGGAACATTGAAATTTAGACGTGGTTTTTGCCAAACGCACCGATTTATCTACTGAAGCGATAAGAAATTTGAAAACAGTTTGAATTTGTTGTTGTGTCTACTTTTCTACGTTTTTTTTTTTGCTTATGACTTTTTCAAAAATTGAAATATGACAGTTTTTAATTTCGACTTTTTTAATAAAACTTTTTTTTAGATTTAAAGTCGTAAAATCAAAAATTGTAGGAAATTCGATGTCAAGTCGATATTATGTACACTTGTCAACAAATTCAAATCTGTCTTCAGATTTATTATCACTTCACTATAGATGAATCAATACATTTAGCAAAAATCTCTACTTCTTGTGTATTAGACAGACACAACATTTTGTTATTGAATCACCTTAATTCATCGATTAAAATTAATAATATTGTAACTAACATTTTTTGTTTTTAAATCTTCAATAACTATGCGGTTATCCACTAGTAGGATTCCCGATTCCGTAGTACGTTTTGCAGAGTGATGTCGGTTTACAAGTATACATGCTATGTGATGTGAGATGTACGATACACATATTGTTTTAAATAGGCTATTGATGATTTACGGTAAAAATAAATTATATTTGAGTAGGGAGAAGATTTTCCATTGTTTTAGAAATTGTTTTCATTATGAAACATGGAATCAATGTGACTGTTTAGTGTTTACTTGTGTCCATATATTATATTGTCTCGGGCAACTCTCAGGCGTGTGAATGTGTGATAAGTTTGAACGTAGACATGTAGTAAAATTCACAACACAGCTATTATTAATTATAAAATTAAAACAAGAAAATATCTGTCACCACTCCCACAACATAAGATACGGGAAATTATAATTTGCGAAAATATGAAGTACCAGATACTTACCTTCACTCTTAAATATTATTTATCGAGGCACACGTCATTTAATGAATTTCTTTTCGTGACCATCCAATAGTATATTAACCCTGACAGGTATTCTAGTGTTATAAACAGGTATATAGGCGTAATACTTCTTATTCTTACTTACTTATATCATTATATTGTAGGAAGCACAATGAGGTGGTAATTGACGACGACTTATTATAGGTCGAATTAATAATACAATATAATACGAGGAATGTCGACGACGGCCGCGGCGGCGGTACAATTACTGTGAGCCGATCGATGTATTTTATGAGGTCGATTATTATTGTTAGACATATATGCATAACTATATGAATATACTATCATATTAATAATATGAAATATTCTAATTTCTGTCGACGGTAGTTGTATAATATTATACAGTTTTTCAAATTTTGTCTTACAGAATGTAATCTTTGTAATATTTTGTATTCTCAAATGTTGAATGATTTTGATGACATATGGTTAATCCTTTAAACGTATAACGGTCGGCTGAGGAGTATACGATTATTACGGTTCATTACATTATATTATTAAAAGTGGTCCACCATGGCCATGAACCACAGACAAAATACGTAAATATAGTCGTCAACCGTCATCAATGCAAAGCGTTATACATTTCGATTTTAACGAAAATTTTTCCTCTTCTAATACCTGTTTTAAACGCTGTTTTAGTAACATAATCTATAGTCATTAGTCAAATTTACTATTAATATACCTCCTTACAACTCGAGTATACACAATATCATGCATGCGAGTACACTCACTCGGAGTGCAATAATGTACTTCTCATATTATATTCTTTTTCTATATAATGTGTAATGTGTATAGGTATACGAATTGATTATAAATACTAGTATTTATAATCAATGGTATAAAGTATAATGTATCGCATGATAACATAATTATTATTAATAATATGTTCTACAGCGGTGAACTTTGCATGGCTAATAAAGTAATACGTCTATTTTTAATAAATTAAATCAAATGTGAATTTATTAGAGTTTGTAGACCATAATTTGATATAATATTATAAATAATAATAATATTATATATATTTAATAAGTACATTTTTTTACACATAAAACGATCAAAATAAATAAACGAGTTTTCAATTGGGTATAATTTACACTAGATAATTTTGCTGAACATCGGATATTTAGAATTTTATAGTCAACTTAAATCATTATATATTATTATATATTTAATAATTCATAAATGTATACGATAATATTATTAAGTATAAGATTTTGTTAGCATTTTAAAAACAAATTACTGTACTAAAAATATTTTAATAATATGATAACTATTAAAAAAAAAAAAAAAAACAACAGCTGAATTGCAAAAACTATGAATTATCACATATACAGAGTGGATCATCACGTTTTCTCTGTATGTTATTCTAGTAGAATGAAAAAACAAAATTACGTGCCCATTCTGAATAATACAGTTGGATTTCTCTTTTTTCTAACCTCTATGATACTGTACAGGTTTGAAGTCTTGTAGATTTATGTTTAATATATTTAGTATAGCTAACAAGCAACAAGAAAACAAAATATGTATTATTCTCTAATTATGTGTGGTGCATGACATGTATATGTAATATTATTACTACACGCGGCGGAAGAGTGATAAAGTTTTAAAAAAAAATAACTAATCCATTTATTGAATAGGTACTCGTAAAATATTATTATATTCTACCTACGTATTTAGTCGTGTCTGCTCGGCTTCCGTAGAAAACACGATAAGGACGCCCCGCGAAGTTCTGAAGGAGCAATCCTCGGCCACAACAAACAACACGTCGATTCGTATATATATAATATGCACGTCATATACGTATACGGTATGTATAATACCAGTCCGATAGCAATTTTATAATTCATTAAGTGTAATAATTAATAAAACAGAACCAACAGTAAACAGGTCATTAATAAAAAAAAAGAGAATATATATATAAATGTATGTGTATAATCGTTCCCCTGACCTACGAACCGTACATCCGTTAAACTTTGATTTGGACCAATTATCAACACTTAAATGATAAGACTCGCGCACACACACGCGCTCCCAGACACACGCGTTGCACATAATGTAATAAATTATTATAAAATTATACCCACACACACACGTGTTGATATAAATATATTATATATAACATTACCGAACGCCCGTGATAAGGATTCACTCTAATTATGGATTTATAGAGTTATTGCTTTGGTCGTTAATCTCGCCAGTCGATACGCTCAGACCTCGGAGAGAGCTATGCAGTCCATCCCAATTTCCAATCGGCTGTATACAATATCATAATATCATAATAATAATATAGATAATTAATATTCTATAATAAGGTATTAAATCTAAACGAAAAACAACACGTTATTAGTTTCGTTATAATTTATTATCACAGTATAATTATCATACATATATAATATTATAAACGGTGTGTACACCGAATATGATATTATTTTCTTATCAACGAACCTTTATTACATATAGCCATATAGGTAATATTCTATTACGACGTATATTTATTTAAATTACTGTTATAACTATATAGCGGCCTATATTATAAAAACCTATATTGGTGTGCGTTTAGAATAATATATACCACCGCTACGGCTGTTATTATAACTATTATCAAATCACAATTATTTATAAATTATCAGATATTCTCAGTTTTATTAGGTTTTTTTTATTAAATTAATACTTTAATATATAACGTTTATATAATCAATGAATGAGTATTAAACACGAGACGATAGCTGAATTAGAATAATAATTAGGAATATCTATAACATATTTATATTTTAAATAACTATAGTAAAGAATGTAAATACGGACATGAAATAAAGTAGCTGAATTGAGGATGTTAAGTTAATATGACAAATAATATGTTTAATCTAAAATGTTTAAAAAGAATATGGTTAAAACTTAAACATTATTCAGTAAATAAAAAGTTAGTTCATTTATTTTAACTACCATTTGGATGCAGTTTTTAAATGTATTAAACAATAACTACCTAACCATTTTGTTGAAAATATGTAAATATATATCCTAGTACCTATATCTAATTATTTGCACTGTATACGTACACACTGTAACAGTTTATGCAATTCGTTGTTATATATCTATGAAATTACTAAATCAAGAAATATTTATTTAAAACCATTGTACATACACAGCTTGATTAAACCAAACATTTTTTTTAATTTATTAAAAATGTAAACACAGTTATATATACTATGTATATTGTATAATGTATAAACATATATTTTACATAAGTTATAAATTCATAATGTTCCTATTATTTTTTAAACAAATTTGTAAAAATTGAGTTAGTATATAAGTACACTAGAAAATTAAACTATTGCTAATAATAATAAATTAGGTAAATTATAAAATTATTTTACCAGCCAAATGTTATTATCCAATTAAGGATAACTATCAATTTTTTTTTACTATATTATTCATATTCGTGTAAAACTAAAATATTATACTCGACATTATAATATTAGGGTGTAAGTATACTGATATCTGCTATTATTATAGTAATTTTTGTATAAATAAATGTATTTTTATTTTCATTTAGTGTATAGTAATAGTAAGTTTGATAAAATATAATATTATATAATGTAAAAAAAAATATATTAACATTTATGGGTAGGCAATAAGTATACCGGTATACCATCCGAATCGGAACTGTTTAATTATTGTTGTAATTTTTATTTTATTTTAGTAGGTCATCTCTTCTAAGCTAATGTCTCCTATGAACATTACTAAAGGAAATTATATGGAGGAGAATTGTTTATTATACTATAGTAGTATAGTGGATTAGTATGAAAATCGATATCAACATGAAAAGTAGAAAAATATAATTTATTGAAGGTAGACATTTTTAGATCTATATATGTACAATTTTGTTAGTGAAATACCAAGGAGAGTCTATTATTTGTCGCAAGCAGATAGAAATGTTTGAAGCGTTTTAGTATTGGAGGGCTTTCCAGAACTCCATTGACCATAACTAAATATATACTGTATGTCCATACAGGTCGTATTGTTGATTTATATATGGTGAGTTTATAAAGAGAGTTTGGATTTCAAGAGAGGTCTTAGGATTGTATTTAATAAAAAAATATAATGACACATGTTTTGTAATAGCAGGATTAATACATTTGACCAAATGTTTGGGCGTCATGCATAGGATGTTTTAACCGACCGCAAGATATGACCGTAATGAATAATAATAATGATATTATTGTTTGTTCAATATTCATTGACAAAAAGACGACACAATGTTGCTCAAGTGGCCCACGCATTAAAATCTGAAAAATTTGTTCAGATTGAACATAGAATCGTGTTTAGTGGTCGCTGGTCGGCATACGTTACTGTTTTTATGTGGTGCAGTAACTTCGCTACAGCAACTTACAAAAAAAAGATGAAGCTCGTTTCTGCTAATTAATTCACTTATTGAGCATTTATTCATTATATATTTATACTCGTCACTATTTTTAGACGGCGTGGCTTGTTAAATGTAACCCGTGTATATATTATGTATTTTTTGTAAAAAAAAATGTTTTTTTGACAATATTACAGGTAGTTGGAACTGACATTTGGTCACTGGACAGGATGTGATATAATGAAAAAATTACAAAAAATGGTGAGTTGTTTAAGATTTTTAAAAAAAGTTGATGGCTGTCGTATGGTTATTATATAAATAAAACAGAAAAAATAAAATTCTTTTAATATAATACATGTTGACATTCAAAAGCGTCAAATGACAGTTTTCGCTACGTCAACCGCGAGTTTCTAGCAAACTAAAGTATTTCTCTATTACATTACGTGAACCAATACGTATATATAGTATATACACTTAAGCAACGCTATGTCAATCGCTACAAATAAATTATAGTGTGCTGCTAATATTGTTGGGAGTTTGGGGCTATTGCCTGTATAGTTGAATTAGCGTATATATCGACAATATTATATTATGTCTATCGTCGTAGCCCGCGATTACGTATAATGTGTTTTCAATGGGATCACAGCGTAAAAAATAAAACGTATAAACGACGGAGATTGGACTCGACATCATTAGTCACGCCGGAAACTCGGACCATAAAAATCGTACTTAAATTTCGGTCAACATCGTCGTCGTAGAGTACCATGTTTATAATACAATTTAATAGGTAGGTATCGACGATACGATCGTACATAGGTACTGTACGTATATAATATTATATTATGTATTGATTATTTTAGTGTTTTCGGAAGCTCGTCATTTTCGCCATAAAAATCTCGCGGGTCGCACTACTACGTAAATATACACTACAGCAACGTTCAAACGTATATTATTTTTCATTCATTTAATACCGCAATAATATTACAGCGTTACGCGCGTTTCATTAATAATAAAATTATATCAAGTTGACGAATTTTATTTTTTTATGGAGCAATATACGTAGGTGCCTTTTTAATATTATAATAGTGATTGATATCGTAAAAATAAAAAAAAACTACGATTACACAATATCGTATAATGATTCCCCATAAGCGCGTTGCGGGCGACTGTATTTTCCTTACATTTCATTAAACACAACATCGTACTACATGTTTGTGCGACGATAATAAAAACGTATAATAGGTATTAGGTATACCAATATATAATATTATAACGCAGTTTACCCGTTTACAACAAGTCGAAGGATAAACGTTCTGTGTCTTAAATAGTACACATCACACACACACACAAACATACGATAATTCGGTGACTCGATGTCTGGCCGCGAGTCAATACTACTACGTCCGGACGATTTTTATTTTTATTAATTTAACGACCGCCGTCTTAAATTTATTCAAAACGCTACTATAGCACACCACACGGGACGGTCGCATGGTATAATAATAATAATAGTAGTATCTATTCCATACTCGAGGGTATAATAATATAATATATTATATAGGTACCAGTTACCCAGTATAACGGCAGACAACGACGACGACTGATTGGGAATTGTTTCTCGTTTCCTCATAATTATTATCATTTTATTATTTTTTTTTCGTCTCCCATACGGTGTATGGTTACAAGTACAGGATCGTATCAGATACGTGGTGTCCAACCACCTCTTTTGATATTATATATTATAATATGCGCGTCGAAATCGTTAAACGGCCGCGCGCGTATAATAATTTCCGGCCACAATCGAAATTTTTATGACAAATCGTAAATTCACACCTATCAATATATAATATATATGTACACAAAGGGGATAAAAAAAACTCGAAATAAACACTTATATATATATATATATATATATATAACCTACGTATACGATATTATATTATATGTACATATTATTATACGACCTTATCAGCATCAGTAGTGGCTACAGCCTAATTGGCAACGGAAACCGAGAAATCGATATTAAAAATATAATAATATAATGGTTACGATACATATTATATATCGTTGCCGTCGTACGGATTTCATTAATGAACGTCATAAAAGTAAGAATGCAGTCCTCGTATATGTGTGGTATTATAATGCGACGTACACTGCACCGCGACCGTGTGGGTTTGATTACGATCCGATATCGATGTTTTCACGTGTTTTATATGTATATTTTTTTCGTACTTACCTATTTTCGTTTTCCCATAAAACTATACCACGTGGTTACCCCGAACACGTAGATATATCAACGATTATCAAACCTATCCCCATGAACGACCGAGTTCAAAACCGACGTAGAATGCATTTACTCGAACACATATTACAGCCATAGTGTAGGTACCTATATATATTAGTGGTATGTATTGTAAATTAAAAGACAAACTTTAAAATTTTTTACAAAAATAGGTGATTTTTTATTAATTTTATAGTAAGTTTCATATTATTTTTTTCATTATGCGGAAAATATAATGTAGGCATAAAATATAATTCTGGGTGATTCACCAAGCATGCTCACCCCCATTTTTCATAAAATAATGGATTTATTAAAATTCTTATTTTTTAATTTTTTATTATATTTAAGTATCGTAGACTTGAATTTTTGAGATTTTTTTACCACTTGAGGAGTGTTCTACCTGTGGTAAAAATACTCTGTTATTCAAATGAGAACTCCCAAGGTCTTGAAATGAAATTTTGTCCTCTACCGTGATGTACATTATAGCACAAATGTTCACCGTGTTAACGGGCGTACACGCCATATTTGTAAAAAAATATAGCTACGTATGGTATTTTACTATATATATTATACCTATATATGATAAAATATACTGCAGCGCTGTCGTCTCAGAACGCGAGCGACTCGGACGTACGGTTGACAGGCTTTTGAAAGCGATTGAAGATCGCAATCGTGGAGAGAGCTGGCCGCATTATAATAATAATATGATTTATTTACAAAACGCCCTTTTATATGCTCCGATGCCGCCGCTGACCGATTTATAAAAGCACACCGTATAATATAATATAAATATGCTTGCAGTATGTACAAGTCTACATATATGGATATTAAAATGATAATTTATATATTGTGTCATATTATATTCTTTGATGAGATGTGTATGTTTGACGCGTGTATATTAGGTACTGACTTACTTCATTACAGTTGTAGGTTTATGGTTGTACCTATACGTTTGTAGTATGCTAGTACATAATATTATGTAGTATAAGTATGCAGTGATAGACAAGGTACTTACACATGACTACATGAATATCTATAGCGTTACATACAAGAAACTTTTCTTTGGAGAGTCGCGGTACTACAGATGCTTGATACTTATGACTCTAACTAAATTCTAGAAACTCAATCGAAAATGACGTATTCGAAATTATAATGTAGGTTATACTTATTGCGTGGTATGATAATTTAATAAAAGATAAAAACAGAATTTTATTAATGACCAAATGTAATAATTATATCATTTTTACATTATAATAATCGGATACGACGGTTGCCGAAAATCCAGTTTAGAAAACCGTTTTATTGTATGGAATATATTAGTATGCACTGTATACGCCTGTAGAAATTATATTTTTAAAAATCTGAATGTTTAGACTAGAAAGATATTATATCTTCGATATACATCTCTACGCGCGTATATTTAAAGTATGTTTAGTTGTTGTTATAGAGTGTTTTTGCGCGCGATTGTAATTATAATCAATATTTCATTACTGCAACATCTTATTTTTTTTACGCTTCCAAACCACAACGTGCTGATAATAATATTTGTATTCTACTGTTTTTATTTATAATCTGTTTAATAATCGATGTAAAAATATTTAGGCTACACCGTACGAAATCGTTGGTGATTGTAACATTATGAACACATATATGTATTAATTCCTTTAATATTGCGATTTTAACATAACCTTAAATGGTTTAAAAAATTAAACAACACTATATATATATATATACGATATAGTTTTTATAATAATATGCGAAGTTTTAAATCGTTTTCATACTATAGCATTAAACAACATACGTCCATTATAACGCCTGTAAAACTTTATGAGCATTATTCATTTATACGTAGTACACCTGACCCAATCGAAGTATCCTTATGATATTATAATTATATACTATTATTTCGACAGATGTGTAATGATAGAGTGATATCAATGTATCATTCATAATGTGTCCTGATTATTTTGTTAAAAAACTATTTAATTATTTTACCAGAAAATACCATCACGGTGTAAACGTCTGACTATAATAAATATAATATAATATTATTATTATTTGCTATAAAGTGTAATATATTTGCCAATAATTAATTATTTAAAGGTATGCCTCGGACATATTCTACCGATAAACTATGTCTTTTAATATTTATAAGCCACTATTTACATTTAAACGGTAATATGTTTTTAAAGGTAAAAATATAACGATAATGACTTAATATTTAAATATTTATTTACAGCTAGTATATCAGCTATTATGCTATTAACCTAGCTAAAGAGAATTCGTAATTAATTACATAAACAATAGCATACAAAAGACTGCAATTACGTGTTAAGTGAGGTTATATACCATTAAAATAAACTTACATAAATTGGTTAAAAATTATATCGATATAGCACGGTGGACTTTAAACGATCATAATAAAATTATTATTACCTATATTATGATTTTGAGTACACAGTTCACCCCTGCAGAATGACGTGTTCGGCGCAGGTAAACATATCATTATTTTTATTTAATTATGCATATTGTAGTTATTGATTTTAAGTCGTATCAATTTCCATAACATCTACAGAATTTAGGTTTGGATTCACGCCTTTACATCGTAATAAACAAGTATATTATTTAAAAATGTATGTTATCTCCAATTTCCTTATCATAAATTAAACTAAATTCAATTTATCATCGATAATTATAACTTGAAAAGTAATAGCACGTAATAGAACATAAAATAGTGCTTTTTTAAAGTAAAATATTGTTTGTGTCGAGTATACAAAATGAACAATTATCTGCGAGTACCTCGATTATTGTTCAAAAATAATTTTAAATGCATTCTTAAATTTAGATAACGACGATAATACAAGCTATTATAATATTATAAACGTACAGCTACTGATAAAAATGTTATATGCGGGCATTATTGTATTTGTCTGTTCATCAATTTAATATACATATAATAATAGGTATGCGTTCAATTAAGTTAAGTTATTCAGCTACCTATAGATATTAGAGAATAATTAATAATAATCAAATTATTTTATCTGTCTAGCTGTCTGAGTTATACATCAGCATCACGCGTGGAGTTTATATATGTGCAATTAATATCGTGAAATTCATTTGAAATTTGTTTCGGGCGTCAAGAGGGCAGATAAGCGAAGACGTCCATCACGGGAGTGTTCTTCGCAGAATCCGATTTAATATAAATTATATTACCTATATTAAATTATAGCGCTTAGTTACTAGCTAAAAGGCAATTTCGTCGCATTAACGCAGTTCAGTTATTTAGAGAGTTTCGACAACATCCGAATATAATACATTGTTTTAAGCCACTATACATTATAAAACAATAATAATCTGTAATATTACTATGACAATTTTTCTACTAACTGGAGAGGAATAATGCGACGAAGATACTATACGCGTAGTAGTCCAAGTAGCCAACTCGGGTTAGCCGTTTGTGTTTAGATGATTTAAACAAATTGGCACAATGAATTAGCTAGGGGTTCAAATATTCAACAAAATAAAAAAAATGTCATTAATCAACACTAACAAAAAGTTTTGAAAAATTAATACTCAATGTCTTAACTACTATAACTAGCTACTAGCTAGTATAACTATACTCTGCTACATAGTTGTTTTCATATTGGCACGAGTGGTAGTAGCTATATATTGTATTAATATCGATGATAAATGACTCGTTGTGTTTTCTCGCAGTGCCTAATGCAGTTATCTAGCTCAGAAAAAAATGGAAAATAATTTGTTTTTATTGTTTGGCCAGTAGTGCATAGGCATACTGTTAAAAAATAAACATAATTTGTATTCGTTTATTATTGATACTAAATACGCAGTTAATATTGTTACATCAAACAACTTGTACCAATAAGGTACATATCTATATAAAAACCAAAGAAACATGCATCATGCACGATAATAAATCTCGACTGACCCCATTGACATTATATTTAGTTGTAGTAAAACAACATTAAAATAATATTATTATTGCACATTAACGTGCTGGTAATAACAAGAAAAAACAATTGTCTTCCGTTTATGATTTTTTTTTCGTTAGTATTTTCGTAACATGATTTCAGAATACCATTATTGAATTAGGCATAGCCTATAAGCATACCATCACTATATAAATCCAAGCGGTTAAGTCCAGCCTGCTGCAAAAATCTTTTATAAAAGTACTAAGTTCAATATCAGTAAACGGATATCTCAATATTATATACTTTATATATTATATTAGACAAGCATGTGGTTTGTATTGCGTTCTGTTTTGGTATTTAATCGTTCTAATTCGGTTCGATTGTTTTCCACCCACGACAAGCGGACCGCCGTGCATATAATTGAAGTATCTAATATATTATAATAAGAGTATTATAATTTTTGAGGTATAATATATAATATGTCATAGATAAATCATTAACTGTAACGTAACCGTTTGAAAGTTATATTAAACGTTGTTCTGCGTGGCAATAATAATTATTATTATCACCTCCGGGCCACTGTGCGTATTCTATTCAAAACGAAATAATAAAATAATATTATAATTTTATCTGTTTAATTTTCGTCTTCTCAATAACACAATTATTGAATTATTTATAGGTGTACGTACTACATATACTACGGAGAGTATGGACCTATTCGAATAAATCACGTGCAACAGCTATTGCTTATATTATAATATAACGTCTCCGTTACTAATTGAAATCTGAATCGTTCCACCAAAATAGATAACAATACTGACTGGAACGCGGACAAGGTCATGAAAATAAGCCATCGTGTTTTTTGTTACGCTTAATATCGAAAGAAAAATATTGTACATCCAAAGGATTAACGTAACGATTATATTTTTTTGAGATAAATGATCTTATAGCGTTAAGTTTAGTACCAAAACGTTTGTTTAGATGTAGACTTTAATACATAAGCCTATATAATTTTAAACCATTGATATAATTATATAATGTACGATTTGTAATGTAGCTAGGAGTTGTACTCGAAAAACGATACGATTTCTTTAGGTATCTGAACAAATAATTTTCTTAATATGGTTGAATTTCACAGTAAATTAAAATCACCAAGATAATAATATTATTTCACTAATTTCAATAACGAATTGATTTATTATAATATAAGACGTATAATAATAATAAAAGATAATACATCATTCGAAAAATTGCTGTTTTATTGATTTTCTAACATAAACCTATGAATATAATAATTATCTGTGTTAAAAAAAAAAAAAAAAAGTAAATTAAAATTAAATTCTATTTATTATTATTTTAATTCGAATTCAGAAATACAAATAAATTTATAAAATATGCGAATGCCTATATTATTTTTTTCCTAATAATAATTCATTTTTGAATCATTATGTATATTTTTGTGGAAGTGGTTTTAATTTGTTGTTTATCGGGAAAGGATTCATTCAAATCTTGGAACTCTGGCATATTTTTTTAATAGTATGTAAGTTGGGGCTGCCTATTCAAATAACACATAGAATTAAATCTGTATAGACGTGCATTTATTCTAATTACGAACAAAGTCCACTTCTGAACGAACGTTCTTACACCAAACTCAACACAATACCATAATTTATTTTAGAAAAATGTCAAGTCGAAATGTGTAATTGTTTAATAATTAATGATAATATTCAGGCGTTCAATTCGGCGACAGAGGGGCATTCGAGACGGCTCATTTTTCGTATCATTGCGACCATAAAATGGTCTAGACGTCTAATACGAGTATACGTGGTTATCTATCTCGGTGACATGGTTCAGGCTTCTGTAGCACAGTAATTTTTATGGTGTCGTGTGTCTAATCCACTCTATCCAATCGTTTGTGTAAAAGATTTAATAAATATTCCAAAAACACGGTTTTTCGACGACGGCGTATCTACCTATTACGTGCAATATGAGAACAACAAAATAATAATACAACTCGATGACGATTCAATCATTACACTCATGTGTAGAATACAGTAGACGTACACGCAGAAGCGAACGCACATTGTAATTTTATATTATATTTCGAATTTACTCGGAATTGAAATCGTTTCTAATGATAATAATGATAATAATAATAATACGGTCCGATATAATATTAAGTACATTATATTATAATATATAGTATTATACTTATACATAATATACATATTATTATATGTATTATTTTTAAATAGTTTATATCTATTGTACATAACGCCGTATATCATTAACGGAATTACGTACGGTTAATTTGCAATTAAATAGACGCGTATATAATAGTTATTACAATGTTTTTATTCCTATGCAACGCCCTCGTTATGTATATTATGTTTTTAAAGTATTTTGAGCGCTGTTTTCTTAAACTGTGGTCCCCGGGGGCAATGTTTAATTAGGTTACACTAATGCCATCAGTAGGTATTTCGCTATGCACGTATCGTGCGGTTACGGAGCCGGCGATAATAATATGATATGTTATTCTAACTTGATGAGCCACAATCGAACGTCTTTTTAGCTCGATGATGATAAATCGACTCGACGATAAATCAATTATATTATACACAGTTGCAGTAACAATTGATGCGAACAATTCGTTTTTCCTTTTACCCATCGCCATTCCCGAATCATATTAATATTTATTATACTTGAACGTACATTTACACTTACAGTTCTACTTAATACACACATACACACACACACACACACTATATTTGAATTTATAATCGAAGCTGTCGTATTTATCATTATATTATAGCCACGGGGGAAAGCAAACGATTTTGTTTAACATTATGTAGTCTCCAAAATATGCATCTCCTGACTCCGATAGGTAGTCGTCGCCAGCCATATGTAATAGTTTTTTTTTCTTTTTTTTTTAGATCAAATTTGCACGTGACTGACAATTTATTTTTTCACTTTTTTTACCACTGTCTTGGAGCTGCACTATGCACTAATATAAGCGCATACGATTGCAAGAACCTAAAAATCTTGTCTCGACATCGTAATTATAATATACCTATACAATATTATGAATTATCTCATACATTATAAATTTTAATATGATTTATTACCTATATATATATATTATATACATTAAAATATAATAAATATGGTGTCGTGCGCGTGCGCAGAATGTATTATAATAGTTATACGTATAATAGTACGTCAATTAGGCCACGTATATTATTGACTTGACTATTGTATGCGCCGACAAATACAGGGGATGGATAGCAGCGGGAGGATAAGACGTTAACCCCATAATATTTATAACATATACGTATATATTGTATCGACATGTGAGATTGTGCACTATAAAATAATATGCTACAATGATATACCATTCATGTGTCGCGAAGCCACCGTAAATTAGTCAATTTCGCATACTCGGCGTACCTCTACATATTATACGTATATAGAACTACACCACTGCACGCCTGCACACACGCACACACATACTTGCTAGTACCTACCTATATATTATTATCTATCCGGTGGAGGATCATGTGTGAAAATGAGACAGTTTACCGTACATGGAAACGACCGCATGCCCCTGAAGTGGTTTGGCGTATATACAATAATATTATATACGAATTATATTATATTTATATATATTGCATTAATAATATACGTATGCGATCGCTATATAATGGTAACTTTGTTGTACCTATTATATATTGTTATACTGATTTTACAGTTTTTTAACCGTCTGAACAAACGGACTAGTATTGTTATATGATTATTACCTATATAATATACGTACAATAGCAAACCGAACTATCAAATCGCAGTAAGTTTTAAAACAACGATAGAAGATGTCGCGAAAATCGTGTCGAAACGTAACCGATATAACCGAGCCATATCTTAAAATATATAATATTCATATATTTCGTAGATAATAGATTATTTGTATTTGCGTACGCGCCTGTTCATTGATTATAATATATATATATATATTAAATAATTGAAAAGAAAAACCTATATATTATCCAACTATAAATGATTGGGATAATTTGGTTGTATATGTTTTTCCGCCTTTTATAAATTAACCAACAACATAATATTACTGTTATATTTCGTGTTTTTACCTTGTTGTTATTGTTATGGTTAAATGTACATATAGGTGTTAATGGTTTGGTTTATAAATTAAATATATTTAGATAATTGATACAAAATCAATCACTTAAAATATTAAAAACTGGCTTGTTCACAAAGTGACAAACGATATTCTTCCTCCAGACACCCGTAAAAAATAACAAAAGTTCCTATATACATATAATATGTATTATATATGTTATTATTATTATATAGAGTTTGTATATAGTTAACTATAACTATTTGTTTTTATATTATATTTTCAAAACTTTAAATTATGACTTGAGAAAATGAGAGAATTATTAGTTTTTAATTAGATCTCCTTTTTTTCTTTTTACTTATTCCTGATATTTTGTCATTTATTAAAAAAAAATCACAATAATACTTTATACTTTTGTCTTTGTCTCTTAACCTAAAAACCATGGATAATTCTCTGCACGCGGATGTTTCTTGGAAAAAATTTATTTCATTTCCAAAAAGAGCGTCAAATACCAGTAGTATACTGTATACACTGTATAGTATTGACCGCATTATGTATAATAATTATAATAAGCATTGTTGTCTATTATCCATATTGGATTCTTCTTGTTGCCGTTATAATCGAAATGTCTATGTGTTACTATTTAATAATTAAAGCGGCGGTTACGTGATTCGAACAAATTAAAACTATTTGTATATATATTATAATATATACTAAATAATAATATTAGTGTGTATTAAATGACAAACGATTCCTGCGCAATATAAAAATATAAAATTACGAATAAATCAAATAATTAGGTTTATGATTACGACTTTCCTTCTTCGGGTGTATTATAACTACACATGTATACGGTGCACTTAAAAAATGTTTAACGACGTGAAATTCGAATAAACGTAATTTATACAAGCTTGTAAGAAAATTGTATATTTATATATCCGCAGTGGGTACGCGTGTATAATATATGAATATGTAATTCGTATAAATGTGCAGTAGCTGCCGCAATACCTATTTATACCTTGTGTACATAACGAATGTAATCGTAAAATATAAACGCCTTTATACCATTCTTATACAGAATGATTCATGAAATTAAATTTTATTTCATACATTTGCATAAAGTATGCACTAATTAAGGTGTAATGTTGGGTTTCGCGAGTGCTTGCGTATATAAGGAGAAGAAAAAACGTACAGATATTATTTCACTTTAATGAATCACGAAAATCCGATAAAATCTTAATGTTGTTTTATCACGGATAATTACGAGCACAAGGTTGCAGCAGCACAATGTAGCCCGCGGTAGGTATTAGTTACCCATAATAAAGATATACATATAATAATAATATTATGTACCTAAGTACCCAAACCGTTTTATACCACCACCGTGGGTACGGTACTGCACATATGTGCGCGCGTTGCCTGTGTTTCAACTTTACTCGCATCACGTGTAAGATTGCCAATAATGCACAATGTTAATTATTTCATGTTTGATGCGAACGTACTGTAATATTGTACTCGGATTCGTGCCGATTAAAAGTGATAATAACATAATGTAGTAATTAAATATATTATGCAATTTGTGTTTTGGGTTTTCTGTCGAGTCAATACGCCTAATTATTACAATGTATCTTTGTTACAGGTATTTGCACTATATTAATAATTGTAATAACAGTTAAAATATATTGTTACAACACATATTTTAATTATACGATATAGTCATATAATAATTATATTAATACGTTATTTTGTTAATATTGCTTTTCGGTATTTTAAATATTAATTGATGTGCGTACTCGCGTATTGTTTAACTGCCGGCATTGCGCGACAATGGAATCTTGTATTGTGTTTTCGTTTTGAATGACGTACATCGCTGTCTCAACCCTTCGACCTACCACCTACGTACTTATTACTTACTCATTATTTTAAAAATAATATTCGTCACCACGTACGTGATCACACCTAATCAGAATCGGACGTTTCACAATTCAATATTAATATAAATTATAATATTAAACTCTGAACATCGAGTGATTGAAACATTGAATAATATGTTTTTTTTTTAATTTACAAGATGCGATTATAATGAACGTTACATAATTATTGGTACCTATATGATACAAGTTGCGATATTCGTGCGGCAGTACGTGTACCTATATATTATAATACTGTGTTGAAATAATATAATATATTATATTATTCTGTTTACAAACCTGTTCTGACGCGGTGTGCAGTATTAAGAGACAATTCGAAAGCTATACACACTAAAAAAAAAAAAAAAAAAAAAATACAATTAACGTGCACAAACCATTATTATTTATTTACAATAAAATATAATAATATTATACTTTGTCCGTTTTTCGAAGAAAAACAAGCCAGTCGATTGCGAACGCTTGCCTACTTACGTCTAAATAATATAGCTAAGTATTTCAGGTATTTGTAAAATTATTTGTACGTAAAACGTAGTAGAACGACATAATAAAAATTTGTATTGTACTCGTGTATACAATTGGTTGACAAATATTTTTTCAACTATTCGACGAACCAGCCGCGTACCGACACTGTTCAGTGGCAATCCGCAGGAAGTAAATAATGAATTTGTGCACTACCAACACGAGGCATCGAGGGTAGGTATACACGTATTCAGAACGCGTCTAAACGATATTATAATGGTCGTTTTTTGTCGTAAAGGTTTTTTAAAAAAAAAAAAAAAAAATCATTTATGTACACTTTGACCGCGATCAATATAATATACCTTTAATATTATATCTCAGCGGGTTGTTCAGTCATCATTATGTTACACTTTATTTCGCACGAACCCGATAGGAATCTACGAAATTCGTTTTCGACATAATAATATAATGTTACTATTTATCTTTTCTTCTTTGAGAACTCAAACAAAATAAAAATGTTCACCTAAATACACAATATAAGCGTATATATATATATATATCTCCATATAATACATAATATAAGGTTTATATACACACTACATAATAATGATATTAATCCCTATAAATAATTATAATAGATAGAGGTAGTTACGTGTTCAGATCGATGGTCGCCTCCTGCTAATATTTTGTTCTCGCTCGTATTCCACTTACAATTCTCTATTTATATAATATAAGGTATGTTTATTGTACATGTACATATTTTTTTTTTTAAACTCCATTCATAAATTAAGAGTGGCCGCTTCTTCTACACTACTTATATATCATACATATTTTATTGTTATTATCATTATATAGTTTGTCGACACCAAGGTGATGCGTTTCTCAATTGCTATCGCACCACAATGGCGCGTCGCTCCGCATTATGCATTTGTCGGGTGCTTCATATATTAACTTCTAATACTTCTTGTCGGTTAAACGACTGGAAACAAAGCGACTCGCGTGTGTAAAGATACCAATACCAACCATAACACATTGCCGTGTTATACGATTATTATTACCAACTCTTTTTTATATTACTTTTCAAACAAGTTGAATAGAATAATAAAAAGACAATAACAATAATATATACACATTTACATTAAATGACAGATTAGATCATCATAATACGTATATCTATTGTAGATCAACGTGTTGAAAACAGTTTATGGATTCCGAATAAAGCGCAAGTCGTATACGATAGTATATATGATTTTATTTTTGGAAAACCATAATTTTAGATAAGTCAGTAATTTTTCCAATTTGAAATTGAATACTGCGACGTATTTACTTATAAATTTATTACATTTTGAAGATTTAATAAATCATTTAGAAATTTTCTACCACTGTATATATAATATATATAATTATAATTCCATAAAAAAATTCTTATTAAAAATCAATTTTAAAACAAACCTTTCCGTAAAAAACACCTTTTACTTAAAATATTAACTCTGTCAAAAATTGTTTGCAATTATTTGTAGTTTTTTTTTTGTACTATCAACTTTTTTATAATACATTTTCTTTATGATTACACTTAAAAGAACACGAAGGTTCCGACTCAATAGAAGAATGGAAAGCGTACATGGATGGGAAATCAATATTTATTGCACAGCGTTGGACGTTATAATATGTTATATTAAACGATTTGAAAAGTATTTACAATCGTATGCATCTACTATAATGCGTCTATAATGTATGTATATGTACTTATTTACTACTCGTTACGCACGATAATAAAAAATGACATACACACACATACAAGCATGTCAATACTTTATGTTAAAAAAAAAAAAAACGCCAATTGTAAAAATCAATACTTATAATATATTATAGTGTATACTACGTGTAATTGTATATTATTGAATATACTAATCGCACCACAAATGTAGACAACAGCGTTTCGCGTGTAAAATAGATTGTACAAATATAGGTAATATGCACAACGAGTTGTAGCAGACACGGCACAATCAAACTGCCGGCTCTCCTGCTTGTTGATGCAGGTTTTTTAAAAAAAATAGGTTTTAACATAATTTCGCTTATGACAATCAAAATGCAAGAACACAATAAAATATATTATATTATGTTGTTCGAGTCCTAAAATTCATTAATTTTTACAAAATCAGCTGTAAGCCTGTAGCTTGTTTTCTGCTGGAAACAGGTGATCAATAATAGATAACGCTGAAACAAATTCAAATGATTAGAAAAAAAAATTAGAATAATTAAAAATATTAACTATTTTTATGTTATGTAAGACTCTTCATCGGTGATTGTGCGTTCGTAACTTGAGCAAACTCAGCAAAAACACCCCACGTGACTACGTGAGTCTGTTAATATGTTCCAATCGATATTTGCGTTCATTTAGTTCTATAACCGTCATACTTATATATACATATTATTTTATTATCATAATACGCGTGAATACAACCACTAAGCACTGCGGCGGAGGCGGTGATCTATATAATGGTGTCCTGTGAAGTAATTTTCGGGTTTAAGCTTAAACGTCGTTTTTGTATGTGAGCAAAAAAAAGGACGGTTCGTATAATATAATACAATAATATATTAATGCATAATGGTTTGTGCATGCGTGTTTTTTCTACTTTTCTTTTGTTGTAATAATGTTTTTTTTTTTGTAACTATTTTTTTCCTTTTTTTAAATGACAGCTCTCGTTAAAAAGGCCGACACTGCTGGAAGTCGTACTGTTGGTTAGGTTAGTGCTGCCGCAGCAATCCCGCAGTGTCCGCAACGGCTAATGGTGGCAATGTAATTCGGTCCCAGGGGGATCAAAAGAGAACTGTGAAAAAAATGTAATCACATTTTTCCTTTCGGCGCACTCGTTTGTCCGAATTCGCCGGAATTTCAGCTCAAAGACGCCCAAATATTTTTTTTGCCACCATGTTATTATGATGACGCCATGAATTACTGATATATATATATACATTATTACGACCACTTGTAAACCACGCGTCGCCAGCCGGGATAATCTCCTATTATAATATATAATATTTTGTAATAATATAGTGGACGTTATTATGTATTCTCTAATGATGTGTGCCAATTCGTTTCGGCACGTACATAATGACCCTCGTGCAGTGTATATACCTACCATCATCCGGTGGCTGTTCCTTGTCCGGTAGGGATGACTGTCGATAGCCCATAAATATAATATAATATATATTATATGGATACACGATTATGATGTGTTAAAGGATAATGTTGTTATTATAAACATTGTGCGTATAATATAATATAGGCACTTGTGCGTTCGGAACCCCGCGCAGCGCGTTGTCGGTATCTATAATGATTTTTCGGCCCCCTGCACGTGGGAGCTGCGGGATCGTCCCGGAAACGTCGTATTTATTATACTGGGTATATTATAGCTGCCGAATTTTCATGCGCATTTATGAAATTCCAAATATTTTAAACACCCGACGATATGCTTACAGCGTTCCTGAAAAATTGCAAAAATTAAATTTAAGTATTTTGACGATCGACACATTGTTATATTGTGTGCTTCTTATTCAGGTATTTTTTAAGCTTACACACTAATTTTATTGCAAGATTTTTAAGGTTGCAAAGAAATATTTACATCTCATAAAATAACATAACATTTGAAGTGTGCATATACACAGTTGTTGAGTAGCTTTTGTTGCATATTATAAGTATAACGACGTTGAAACTTAACGTATTTACCTCTATACACAACGATGTATAATGCCGCCGAAATATCCAGACTTTTTCCGGTAGACTGTTGGCACCGGACCGTTCATGTAGGTACAAATAGTAATTACAGGTATTCCTGTTTATGGTTAGGGCTGTAGAGAAAAATATATTGACATTGTGACATAAAAATATTTTATTTCGTTTTTATTAGGAATAAAATATGAATTATTTTATTTAGTAACCATTACATTTAAAAGGCAAAATGTTTTATATAACTTAAAAATAACCATGTATATGTATGTATGTATGTATGTTCCTATAGGACTAAAAAAAATTGTATAAAATATCTAGAAAGAAACAAATATGAGCGTCAGTAAAATAATTTTTTTGGACTGGATTTTTTTTATAGCCTGCCACTTCATCTATTATATCAGCGTTTCTCAACTTGTGGTACGCGTACCTCAGGGAGTACGTAAGAAGGTGTGAAGGGATACGTGAAATAAACTTATTTCATAATATCTTATTTATGTTGTGTGTGAATATACGATAAATTGGCATTTGGGGGTACGTAAAGCAGCGGTGAGAGGTCAAGAGGTACGTAAATGAAAAAAGGTTGAGAAAAACTGTATTATATGATCGTATTCAATATAATATATACTCAAGTACACGTTTTATAATAATATATTAATGTGTTGTAGGCATTCAGACTATATCGTTATAATTGTGCGTGCGTGTTTTTTGTCACAAACGTAATAAACGTACTCAAAACGACCAATCGAATATGCTTAAAAAACTAGGTAGTTAAAACGAAATTAAAAAATTGCAGAGGTCTACAGGTAAGAATAATGAGATAAGAGGGGATAGTGAAAATTCCACTCGAGGATATTATACCTTAAACGCTAGATGTATCGCCGTTGGACGCGTTCAAATCTTATCTCACCGTTTTCATCGCACGTTATTATGGCCGAGGAAGATTTAATAGCCATCCCCCCACCACTACCCCCCTATACTTACACACTCACACGGTAGCTGGTGTACTGGTATATGCGCGTATAATAATAATAATAATATGTGCAGGCGACGATGGAGACTATTGCTACAGGTGTACCCGTATTACGATTATACATAATGTATATATATATAAACGTATATGTTAGTTTATATTATTATACACTGAATACGGTGGCAGTGGTGTACACATAGTGTATATTATATTATTATATACCAACATATTGTACGGCTGCTAAAGGCGTGTCACTTTGGCGGCACGCACGTACGCCGTATATTGCGCATTATTAGGTGAAAAAAAAAAAACAAAACAAATCCCATTTATAACCATATACAAATCACCGTTTAACATCGGGTGTGTGCAGCGTTTATTGCGCAATAGCCGCAGTAATAAGTCGAGTTGTATAATATGATATGCAATATATATAATATAATAATGTGCGTTTACTCTCCCACCATACGCATATTGTATACTGATAAATAGATTATACTATTATTCACTATTAATACCGCTGTATGTTATGAACGATAAATCGCGATGTCGGACGCAACGCGTGTGCGAGATATCGCGGTTCTGATAACTACTGCCGTAGCTGCGATGCAGCGCAGGTACATACTATACTATTATTTGCCTCAACGAGTTGAGTTGTTGTAGGGTGCTGGGTGGTTTAACTCTTAACGTGCGTCTATCCTCGTATACGCCTAGGCATGGCCGATCGGACTACGATAGGTGCCTACTACTTATGTACTCACTCGACTGTGTGATGCGCGAGACACCGAATAGAAATTAACGATTATCGTCTTTTCTAATGTCTTTATGTATTTGTACGGTTTATACGTTTATTCAAAAACGATTTGTAAGGTACGCGAAACACGTGAAAAAATATTGTTATACATGTGTTTTTCAGTTTAGATGGACAAAAACAAAAATTATTATGAATTTCTCCAAATCATATATTTCAAAAATATCATTAAAGTAATTTTCTCTGTGAAATTCATGCGTAAATAAAAATGTTGATCCACTGAAATACGAAAATCGTACAATCGAATGATCTGTTTTGAATATAAGTATTATTTTCTATACACATATACTTAGGATGGAATGGTCAAAAGTATTCCGTCACAGAGAAATGAACAAAAAACCAAGGATGTTATTTCACGTTTTTTATCGGATGTGCGAGGTTTCAAGCAGGTCATTTTGAAATTTCACCGGCCCATATAAAAATAGATACACGTATATGTACAATGTGCATTATCCTATTTTCAATTTTTTCCATTTTGCATAGGTATACATCGTGTACCGAATCATTACATCGACATAAATAGTAAAAATCAATAAAAACCAAAATATAATAAAAATTGATAGCATGATATTTGTTTATAATTATAACCAAATCAATGTAATTTAAGTTGTAATAATGATTGGCAATAAACTAATATTGATAAATGTCAATATAAAAATTAAAATACAATTTAATTTTAATCATATTAATAATTGTGCGTTATTTCACCAGGGTACAGGTCAATTGGAACTATTTTAAATGTAAATGGCGCAACCGCACATTATGACCCCCCCAAATGATGCCCCCGCAAAAAATCTACGAAGAATGAAATATGAGCTATTATTTTGATTACTCATTCGATGTATATACTGTATAGTGTATACTATATACCTACTAATGTATTATATATATGATTTCAATATGCGTGAACGTTGGCATTGAATGAAGTAATATATTGTATTATTGACATTTAATAAATATTGAAATAATTAATAATATATATTTATTTACTATACAGTTACTCTTATAATAGACAGTTGTTTGTATAATTTAAATGGAATAATTAATGTTCATTTACACTTTACCGCATAATTAGATTGAACGTGTTGTACTTGCAAATTAATCGCGGATATCTATAATAGTAAATAGTATAATCTCTATATATATACTACAGCTTTTGTTGTAAATTATAATGTATATCATATACATCGGTTCGTCATAAACAATAGTAAAAAATAATATGATATATCAACCGGAGTGTGACTGGACCATCACTCGTATTTGTGCGTCAGAGAGATAATTATAATAATATATATAAATGTATAACAGTTACAAATGTATACTATTCTACGTACAAAATAATATGTATCATTTATTTGTATTTATAATATTATACGTTTTCATTAATTTCGATTGAAATTCTCTCTCACTCTTCTACTCAACCGTCTACAAAAATAAAAATAAAAAACCAAAATACCAGTAATATTAGTAATATATCGTCATTCTCTATAGAAGTCGTTGTTTGGGACACCTGTAGTAAAATATTATTAATTATTCTAGTATAACATATAATATATACAAAAATATACCAACAAATTAATTAACTCAATTTATCTTGGCTCGGTTCACTGCGATAATTATCCCACAGCATTGTATATCAGCGCACAGGCAATTCTACTGTAGATGTCAAGTAAACAAAAAAAAAAAATATAATATATGCAACAATTTTGATAACATTTAAATTTATAACCGGAGACCTTTTCTTTTTAGTGGTTCATTTATTTAGCTTAATAGTTTGTCGGCGTGAAGAAAACAACTAAACTGTTTAATGATTTTGTTGTTGTTTTGTAGTTTTTTTTTACGTTCTTGAAATAATAACCGAAACAACTTGGCAAATAACTTCGTTAAGATAATCTCGTAAACTAAATGCAAATTGAAAAGGGAGTAAAAACGAACGCAAGTGTGAACCGACGTCCAAAAAAAACATCTTCAAGTGGTCATTTAACAATTTATTGATATTATAATATTATAAAGTTATTACAACAATTTTTGAACGTCGGCAAATTTATTTGAATTGTTTCTACGTGGGTATATAAATTTATTTTTATCATTTGTGATGGACCTTGTTCATTTACAACGATTGAAATCACGAGAATTTTAATATTTATATGAAATTTAGTAATGAACGTTTTAATATGTTGTTTAATTTCTATAAAATTACTATGTGCGGTTAATAAAATAATATATATTTTATTGATTTTAGTGTTTTTCTATAAGGCATTATAATATAATATTAGTTAAACAATATGTAATTTAAGTTACAAATTATAACTTATCATATTGAACGTGATGTCTACAAATAATACAATAACAGTAGTTCACTTGTTTATAACTATAACACGTGAGCATAACAATAATATTCAATAATAACTGATGAATTGCATATTGTATTAAAGATTGTCGTCGTGATGCCGCTGTGAGGGTTGATGAAAACATCCTTTCAGGCAAAGGTGCGGTGGTTGTACGATAAGAACGTGTAGTATATTATAATAATATTATGTATACAATAATTGACTACCGGTGTCCGCTAGCTTTTACTCTTTTATATTTCACGTAATATATATGTGTATATGGTGTATCCACGAACGATCGCGAATCCGCACCGTTAGCAAATCAAAAACGAATTCGTTCAATAAAAAACAAAAAAATCCCTCCTACAGCCGGAATAGATATACCGGTCAATCGTGCCACGAAAATGAAAAAATAAACGCCGCGTCCAATCCCCCCGTGTCCACGGGTACCTAGCTGATAATATGTATTTTTCGACGCACAGTCGAAACAGCTGCTGCTGTGCGGTTGCAGTGTACTGTACACGGGCACACGGCGATCGTGTACACAATATTATTGTATGTGCCCATACCACTACTGCAGTATACCTAATAATATAATATTATTATTATATATCGTGTCGTGCGGTGTTAGACGAATGTCAAAACCGTCGTCGTGGAACAACGATTAATTACGGTATCATTACGTCGGGTCGTAAATCAATGTAATTGGCAATTAGAAACTGACCGGGCGGCGGCTTCGGCGCGGGGGCGCGCGGGCGGAAATTCCTATACGCGACGACGACGACGACGACGACGACGACTACCGACTTTATAGTGACTACCGACTTACTATAATATGGCCGCCTCCCCGCGCGCGCACTCGCGAGACCTGTTGCACTGACAGCACATATGCGATATTCACACACGCACGCACGCACGGGAGGCGGACGTTTAGTAAAACAAATGTTTGCCGAGACGGTAATATATAATTACGATATATTATTATATATATAAGTATACATCACTCGCGAGTCGCAACGATCGTTATTATTATTGTAATTATTGCAACGAGGCGCGGGACAGGCTGCTGCCGTGGCGGAAACGCACCGGCTCGACGGATGACATGGATTATCGGGGGAGGAGGGAAAAGAAAACGAAAAAAAAATATCTCTCCGGCTCGCTCGTTCTGTCGCCCTCTCTCTCTCTCTCTCCGTTCGTTATACGCGTACACATTATTATTATTACGTGTGCAGTCATTTACACGACAAAATATTTGTTTAACTCCGGCGCGGAGTAACCCGAGAGTGTCAAACTGTTAATGAATCTCGAAAGCTGTCGGAGGACCGCGGCGGTGTATTTTCTATTTAGAGTATATCTTCTACACCGCTCTGCCCTATATACACTACGCGCGCGCGCGCGCGTGTGTGTGTGTGTTTGTGTGTGTGAGTGTGTGTGTGTGTACATAATTGCGGTCTTTCGTAATGATGATAATATTACGGGCTCATCTGTACTATTATATATACGATCGAGGACGGGGATGGTTAGGGGACGCGTTTCTTAAACGACGTCGCCTAACCGTTTTGGATGTGTAATTAAATATATTATGGTTAAAAAGAGCCAATTACGCCGCGGCGCAGACGTCGCGCGGCGTGTATACATCACTCGTCGCCATCGTCGTTGTCGTCGTCGTCGCATATATACGCGATAATATCATATTATATTATTTGGGTATACACGTCTCGTATAATTGCTTTAATAATAAACGCTAAAATTAGTATTTAAACGTCTTGGCTAAGTTGTACGCGTTGCGAAGGACGAATTTTATTCGATTAGCTCGTCGAAAAATGTATTTTTAATTTTGATTTCGCGCGTCGATTACACCATTATTTCACAGTTGTACATGCTTAAACCGACAAAACATTTTAAAGAACAGTTTTATTTTTTAATGTAGATTTTAATCTTTTAGTGTACTGCTGCAGCATACTATGATATGTGAAATTTTAAAAATGTTGGCCTCAGCTGAACTGCATCAAATTTACGACAAAGATGTTTTAGGTTTTTTTCGCTGTGTTCTGTTTTTATATAATATATTCTCGACGTATGTTTTTTTATTTAACTAAAAAATCGGTTTTGGCTTGGGTTCATATAATACAATGCGAAGCGGTTAAATATTTAAAACGAGCATCAGATGATAAATAAACATAATTATTTGAACGGCTTATATTGCTTATTATTATTATCATCACATATAATGTTTCGTGTGAATAAATTATAGGTTTATCTCGTTTACTACCTAATTCGAAATACGTGTGTTCTATAATTTGCTGATATCCACAACAATTTTATATATTTTAATAGAATAACCAATCAATAACTTTTTATTGCATTCATATACTTACGTCAATATTGTAATTTGTGATACAAACACTATATAATATGTTGTTACACTAAGGTATTCTGTACCTAATGACGTTATGATTTTCACGTTTTTTTATAGTTTAAAGAATTTGTAATATTATCTTACGCAATTGTCTTAAATAATTGCAATCATAGTAAACATTTTTATACATTTAATATTCTAATGATTTGTTTTCGTAAATATAACAGATTACAGATAATGCTATCATGACATCATATTAAAAATTATATTAGCTGTAATTAGTTATTATTATAAATTTTAAAAAAACAAGGTAATCTTTAGAATGATAAACTGTTATTATAGTGTAGTTATTTATATAATTATAAATATATATATATACACATCAGACCGTGAGTTCAGTAGAATTGTATATTAATGTCGATGCGTAAAGAAAGTATAGTGAATATTGTAAGTAAGTATACTATGTGTGAATACTGTATATTATACTGTATTGTATAGTTTGATTTATATACTTGATAAATAAAAAATATAATAAACCATTATATTTTCGTACAAACATACAAGTCATACGCGAAATGGCAAAATAATAATATAATAGCCGTATTTGTTATAACTATATAGCTGAAACAGGTTGGTTTCAAAATGAATAAATGCATTAATCATCATAATACTGTTTCCATTTTCAGAGAAATAGGTAAAACATCAAAAGGTAAAGTATATAATAAATGTGTAAAGAATATCATTTTGTCGATTTTTTTCTAAACGACATCGACACCATGGGGAATAAAACCTGACTTTTAAAAAATAGGCCAATATTATAAATATACACAATTATTCTTTTTTTAAAAGCATTTTTACTGTATTATAATATATTGTAAAATGTAATCCATTAAAATGTTTACATTTATTATTTCGAGTAGTTTTAAATTTTTAAAAATATTATTTCTGTAAAATTATTTGCGGTTGCAAAATAATGTTAATAAAAAAAAATATATATTTTTATATTTTTTTTACCGCTTAACCTTTACCTACTTAAAAGATGATTTTAAGTTTTTTAATTTTTGAATAACATACTTTTAAATTTATTTTTCTGAAACAAAATATGTTCCCGAGTATTTATGTCTGTTATATAAATATATTAAGTTTAGCTATAATAATACTATATAATATAGTATATTACTATATTAGATATAAGTCGAGTAGTGGACTAAAATTTTGCTGGGGAAATATGTTTCCACTACCTAGTTACTTCATTTTTCTAATCTTAAATACTTATACATAATTATAATTACTTGTTTGACGTTCAGTTTATTATTTATCGAGCTAAACGAGACAAATATTTTGCTTTGAAATATGAAATTACAATTGAATGTAGTCATAAAAAAAGAGTAATAAATTAAAAAATTATAAATATATAGTTTTTTCAAAAAAGCTGTTTTAAAATAATATTAAATTATGTAAAAATATTAAAATGGATTACATAGTTTTATATTATATATTTTTTTTTTTTTGTATGTTATTTATTTCTCCCGCGAGAACGATATAAAATGTTATTTTGCTGTAGACGAAAGTATATATCATAATCTTGTACGCTTAATAAGACACATTTGGTTTAGAAATGAAACTTTGGTAACTGTAAAAATATGCCAAGTTAAATGAGTATTATTTTTGTGTTTAATGTACTTGAAAGTCAGCCGTGTTTAAATCCCGAGATGAATAAAAAAGATTGCGACGAAAAAATAAACGGAATAAATATGGCACCACCGTATTTTTAAATAAAGCAATTTCATTTTACATTTTTATCTCACGTGCAACTAATAAAGACTTTAAACACTTCTTCTTAAATCCGCAATGACCCAGACGATATCAGATATAAACTAGTTTTGTAAAATACGCGTGATTGCCCCTTGTTTATTAATTTATATCAATCATACAAGACTATTATAAATGTACTCAAGACAGGCTAACATCTATTCTCACACAACTATAATAAATGATCAGGTGACTAGTGAACTAAAACTCGGTGACCCGTCTTGCAGTATGTACGCGTATATACGTATCCAAGTATATAGATAATAATTTATTATCACTAAATTTTTGCGCACGAGCTTATAGTTTCTAGTTTTTGCATAATAATAATAATTATTATTTTGGACGATCGTATAATATTGTGTACTTTATAATCGCTATAAAACCGTGTTTCAACTGTTTCAAGATGTACAGTGGGATTAAATTTAAACATTTTTCGTGTATATTTTACAACTTTTGTACTTAGATGTGTATTTTACTGTTTTAAGTGATATTTTTTTAAAAATAATTTGAAAACATTAACAGATTAAAATGATTTATGTATTATATTAGAGTTTAGTTTCGTTTTTTAGTGACAATGTGTATAATTTTTGAAGTGCAAAATATATATTATAATGATAGTATATGATTTTATTCCTTATATACTTTATTTTAAACGATTTTTGATAAATCGTTTTACTTTTAGTAACAATTTATTTAAACATTAAGTTTTATATTTATATGTTTTTTCGATTCTAATTTATATTCGTTCATATTATTTATTATTATTATTTTTTTTTTTTTTATGTTTGGATTTTGATATTACAAAAACGTCAAAAACTCAAAACCTAAAGTCCTTATAAGTAGTAATTACTATTAAATGGCTTCAGAAATCTAAGCGTATGTAAAAGCTAAGTTTTCCCTTATATAGTATAGGTTCAGAATCATAATAATAACAGTTACACATAACTATTATTAGTGTAATATAATCTTTTTATGAAAACGGCAACTGTATCCACAGCCGTGTAAAAACAATAATATAACATAATAACATTTACATAACTATAATTTTTTAATGGCTTTTGAATATCAACTCTCATAGTCAACGGTCCATCGATTACTATATAATTTATACTTTCTATTCCGAACATCACACGTTATATATAGTGTTTATAGGTTTTATTTTTATTATACTATGAAATTAAGCGATCGATCCTGTATAATATTGATTCGCTTTCCCGATATGTTCGAATTTATATAGCCAATTCTGTATATATTATTAATAATTTTACTTTCTCGAGTTTTTTCCTCCCGTATACATGCGCACATAACATACAATATACATACTATATTAATATATTATATATGCGCGAATGTCGTCCAAGATCAGCAGATGTCTAATCACGCTGTTGTATGCATTGCTAATAAAAATAAAAAAAAAATTTAAATTCATAATAATATTAATAATAACGTTTTTATTATTATTAAGTCGTACTTGAGTCGAACGACTTTCTAATATACTATACATACGATTTATAATAAAGTCTAAGGTTTCAACGATAATAGCAATATTCGCCTCGTTGTACGTTTGTATAATATGCAATATTTTTTGTGTGATTGAAAAAAAGGGGTCAGAAATGGCAATAAATATACAGTGTCGAAGTGGTTAATTTAAACCATAATTAGTAGAGGAGATAGGTAAATTGAAAGTAGTACATTATACATATAGATATAGGTATTACTGTACTGGATGCAATATTCGTACATGCTTATTCATGGATATTATACATGCCAAAATGCCGTCATATACTCTCTAACCTGCCTACTCATATACTGACTCACTCTCACCCTCTTCCTAACGATTTATTCCCCGATTCAAGCATATAGTCGTACTATATAATATATTGTACACAACACGTACTTATACTTTAAAACTAATTATAACTATAATGATTAATTTACACATTACAGCGTTGTAATATTAAAATTCGTACATTATCTCCATCATCGCTGTCGAACGAAAATGCCGCATCTCCGCCATTTCGGCAATTTCTAAATTCGCAGCATATTATATAATATACACAAACTGTCACATGCAGGGACGACGACGAATACATACAGTAATCGTGTCGTAACGATCGGCCGGAAGTTACGGAATGCTGTATGAATATATACCTATACATGTATAAGTGTAATACAGTATTTGATGCGCACCGGAACGTTATTATATTCCACCACAATCACCGCCGCGACAACAAGAATAATAACTACGTGGAGATAATAATATAATGACGGTCGACTGCAGTGTGATTTGGCATTTACCGATTTCAAATTGTGCGATAAAACGTTATTTGACAGCGGTATTCTAACGAAGTGGTGAAATAAACAAGTCCGCTGCCGCAGCTCTTCCAACAACCTACCACCTCATCAACCACCCACAACCGAATTCGTGACGTTTACCAATATATATGTATTATGTTCCGACAATATTAGGTGTATATATATATATATATCATTATTATTATTATTATTATTATACAACACGTATATAGTATATGTATAATGTTATAATATATTGTCAATTCGATCGACGCAGTCATTATATTACTATACGTGCTGCAGTGTACCGCATCATATACACCTGTATAAGTATATATATATATATATTGGAATATTATACAATAATGTATAAATACGATCGAGTGGGGAGGACGGTTTTCGGGTAGATATATATGGCGGACGATAACGTTCAATTTCCTATATAATGTTATAGGTACCCCGCGCCTCGATGACACTTTGTCAGCTTTGGAAACGAACCAATAACCGTCCGTCGCCCCTGCGCGTGCAGCAGACGTCGGAATAATAGACGAGGGGCGTTTATGGGCTGAAAATAATTATACGCTAACGGGGCCGCCGCAGACACAGGATACGGTTAGACTTTTAAAATAAAACGCACGCAGACAAATGGGATCGTCGGGGGTTCACGGGACCGCAAAATACGTCGTATCCTGTACATAATGGTGTATATAACGCGCGTAACAGCCTCTGTGAGTGTTATATACTACATATTGTATGGTATAATAATATCGCTTTCTGTATTTGTAAATGTACGACGACCAGATAGTGTTTATAGATGACCCTTCGAAAAAATAAATCCGAATCGATCGTGATAACGAATATACGTATATTATTATTTGGACAACGATCTGTAGTATACGACTAACCAACGCAAAAATATAGACGTTTATATAATACATTTCACGACGACTTCAAGAGTATAATTTATATATGATATGACGTATTTAAAAAAAAATGCGTAGTCTGCAATTAAGAGGGTTTTCACTGCAGACATCAGGTAGTTGTTCTTCATAATTTATTACAATTTATCTTTGATATATTTTTATATTTTCCTATACTCTGTTAAGAAATTTATTCGGCGGTGACCAGTTTTCGTCAAGCAATAACCGTTTGTCATCCCCACTAAGTCACCATTTATATTTCTGCCGTGTAGCTTAGTCACGCCTCTGCGAATTAAAATATTATGTTTCTTATTTTGAACAGAGTATAGTCTCCATATTGCAGTATAGCATTATCGTATAATATACGACTGAGTGCAGAACTGATAGAGAAAACATGATGTCGAAATACGGGTGCGCGGTATAGTTGATCATCAATTGGAGAAATCCTAAAAATACTTACCGAACAATCCCGATCAAAAAATATGTTTCACCACTATAATACGGCCACACCTGAATAGGTAGTCGTTGTATATTTACAGATTCATATTTGCTGACAATATTATTACAATTTACAGTTATATATGGGCTATACAGATAACTGAATTCAATAAACATCATAGACGAATAACGGTAATAAATTGTATCATACACCATCGCTGTCCAGGTGTATTATATATCTAATATTGGCAACGACTCGATTAACTAAACATTTCCAAATGCTCAGGCGACGTCTCGACCTCACACACGTATTTAAACGACTCTATTAAAGTACAGAACTAATTCGGTTCGGGGATTCGTTAAAGAACTCGAGTTGAAATCGTATTTCAGATTATCGTCCGTGTGGTTAATAGCTCGTAATATGTGAAAAGAATTGAATGAAAATTAAAAACCAAAACTATAATAATAACGACAATATTCTAGTTTTTTATATTACTATGCGTATACACACAGTCGGTTAATGGTGCGCTACGGAACATATTCTAAAAACTATAACGTGGCAAACAGACTGTCGTAGAAAATGACCATTATTTCGCGGCCGGGGTGGTCCCGCCACAATAATAATAATATCATTATTATTTTAACTCATAATTCCATGATATAAACTTAGAATCGTCCACGATGATTGTTTTATCGTCAACAGACCGCCTCGGTGGTTTTTTGGATCCGGCGGCGGGAAATCGTGTCGTCGTTGCAGAATTATAATATTTGTGTTATTATAGACACACACGACACATATACATATATATATATATATAACCAGCACTAAACTCATAAGTCCCGCGTGATATCGTTATAATTTTAATTATAATTGTCATTATTATTATTAGTACTATTATCATCATTGCACAGACTACACGCGCGTTCGACGATTTTTTTTTAATTTAACGGACGGACGACGATCGTAGGCCATCTATCACGGACGGTTGACGTTATTAAACGTCGTTTGCGTATTATACAATTATACACCGTAATTACAGTCCATCCGTGTGTGGTCCGCGCCGCGGTTGTGCGAACGGTATACGCCCCCGCCACCGCCGGAGCTTTACTTAATTAGTTAGGAATCGAGCCAAACGCCTCTTTGATCCGGTCGAGTTGTACTGTAAATGGTTGATACGCGCAAAGTCTTATATACATATAGGTATTTTTATATAAATATTAGACGTTGCTGCATGCGCAGTACTACCGCACAACAGCAATGATGATGGTGATTGTGGATAATGACAATAACGCAAAATATTAAGTTCGCTGCGAACTCGGATGCAACGCGAATTTGTTTGTCCCCGCGACAACGACGCCGTTATTTTTATGAACATCGATAATATTCGTCTCACATCTGTTGGCTGAGAAAATTATATAAATCGAAACAGTCATAGTGCTCTTGCCTTATGTGCGGTATAATAATGTAGTATAAATAATTGTTCTTACGTCGAATTTCCGATCACTGTTTTCGCACAAACATAACTTACGCAGTATTGTTACCATAAAAAACGGGTCGTATGTGCATTTTTACAGAATTCATTTTTTAAATATATTGTATTCCACGCGTTTCATACGGTCTATAAGAATAATGTACAAACTACAAATTGATAAATGATTTCAGTTTATTTCGGGTTATAATTTATTTAGGACAGTGCTGTGTGCATAACCATATTATATATTATCACATCATTTTCAAATAAAACTGTTTTGTTTTATTTACGTCTCCATTAAAGTTTAGATGTCCGCGTGTATAGGAATAGAACCTATTCGATTATTATCTAGTAGGCCCCATAATATATACGAATTAATATTCCGATATTTTTATTGTTGAACATTTTTACCGGTTTATCTTTTAAATCACTCACGCCTATAATACGTACCTTATTATATTTTAAAACACTGAGTAATTTGTATGGTTTTTATATTCTTCTCCGTCTCGCTGTTGTTCTAAATACCAAGCTAAACCACTATACCAGACTATAACCTAACCAAATAGAAACGATATATATTGCACGTAGTTGATAGCATATATATGTGGTACATTTATAGGAGGTGATAAACTGATGTTTATGTTAAATTTTCAACGGATTGAACTTGAAATATTACCATATTTGTATTGGGTTAAAAAAAATTCGTCCGCTTTCGGGAGGTATTGTACCTACGCCAATGTACGATTCACTGTACACAAATTCAATAGTATATAAACATTATAAACTGTACGTATTTTATATTTGTCTATAACATATTGTTTGCGTTCTCGATCGCTATATACAGGTTCAAACGGGGTCGTTGCATGAAATGTTTTAATTAAAAACCGCATTCTCCCGTATTTGAGTTTCTATATATAATATATATATATGTGTGTGTGTGTGTGTGTGTGTGTATAAATCGCACGGTGTAGTTCTGTGCGTGAACAGTTGTACATATTAAAGTTGAAAATTAACGATTTGCAGCGATCGCGTTAATTGCTGCTGCCGTGCACAGCTATATAGTTGTGTATTTATATATATATACATTAGGTAGGACGTGAACGCGATCGGTTAAACGGTCGTCCATGCTTATCGATGTATGTGTATAACGACGCGAGTGTAAGTTGACGCGCATTGTAACAGATAAACTATATGTGTGTATGCGATCTTGAACGAAACGAAAAAAAACAATAACACCTGCTATAGTTTGATATGAGATTAAAATATAATACAATACACTTATATAATATATATATTAAAAGTCTATATAATTATAATATACATAAGATGTCGCACGGTATCGAAATCGTTATGCGGTTGTAATTATATTTATTTAATCATATTATACGCAATGCGTGCAAACACATTCAAATGCAATGTGATTGACGGGGCGACCAGGAAGGATGAGTAACCTAACCAACATCCGTTCTGAGACGTATGAAAAGATCTCGTATCGCGCCGAACCATGTGGCTTGACAAAACGGGTACTCCGAGATCGACGAAGCCCGTAATATTGTACAGTCTTTCGTGTGTTATTGTGTTAGAAATATCAATGTTAGTAAACAGTCCACATAATTCATTATGAATATCATTAGGCGCGCAGACCGTCGTAGAAGGGTTTGTGGAGGATATGTTTGAGCCACTTTTAGCTCTGTATAGGAAGTATTATAATCGGTGTTATTATACCGCGTGTACCTATATTGTGACATTAATACACATATTGTTTATACCTATCTCTCGGATGCGTCGGAGTTGAAACATTTTACTTCGAAGTTTTACTCTAAAACCATTGTGCACGAACCCTATGAATTTTCGAATCCTATTTAAGTTAGTCGTCTATGCCAACGAGTACAACATTTTTTGTTCGTCTTACATATATAGGTTAACCTGCTTATAAATCGTTTACGGTGCGACAAAGACAACACCCGAGCAGCAGAATAACGTGTACACACTAGATGTACGTAGTAACAGTAATAATAATATAATAAAGAGTGTCATAATAATATATTATACTATATTGTGTACCTATGTACATATTATAATATGATATACATATACATGCGTTGAAAGCGATCGAAATAGTACATATAAGCGGCTTGATGCGACGGGCCTCGGACGTAATTAATTGTAGAGACGCGTTTTGTTTCAGCGGCAGACCGATTAATCTATTTAAGTATAATAATAATCATATTATAACGATTGAACGTTACATTATAATCGTCGTACGTTCAACTCTCATACGAGCTCGCGCGCTTAAAATGCAGTCGTACAAGCTTTACAATATTATCGTATAATTGAATATCATCATCACATATTATATTATAATATATAGCTGTACATATAAAGTTATTACATATATGCGTATGGTCTTTATATTATTTGTTTTTTGTTTGTTTGTTTGTTTTTTTTTTTTCATAAACGTCTATTTTATTTTTAAGAAAGAGAGTGAGAGGGGAACGTGGTAAAAATATATAAAATAAACGAAGAAAATGTTCCTTAAATATCCATCTGTCATCGGAACTACACCGGTGGTGGCATTCACTCCTCTCTCGCGTCTGTTCGTGTGTACACATGTACAAAAATCTCTTTCAAAAACCCGCTCGTCTCGGTCCTCGTTATATTTATGTTAAAATATAATACATAAGTCACGAATCGTGCCCGGGCAACACTCGTCCTCATTCATTATGCTCGGTCATCCATCTTGCACACACACACACACACACACACACATTCGTGGTACGATAATAATATGCAGTGTGTACGACAAAATAATACGGTCCCTTTGCAGCGCGACGTCGCTCTACATATAATAGACTGCTGCGCGAGAAGCTTTTTTTTCTCGAAAAATCTGGAACGGCCGTCTACAATTCCGTTATCGTATATAACTTGCAGTCCTGCAGAATACATTTATTCCATGCTTCACATCTACCTATCTATTTAAGTAAAGAAATACATTGTTTCCAATAACTGTGACCATGCAAGGTGAAACGGCTGCAACGTGCAGTCGAAATGATCACTTATTATTGCATTTGTCGAGTTGTACTATTGTAGATACATACATAATACTATAATGTGCCACTATACCAGTGTATGCTACATCATACGATTTCGTGCGTATATCATGTTATACTTCAGGTATCTCAATGACCTAGCTACATGGTGTACGTCGGTAAAAAGACATTTACGCTGCATTCGGTTTTTGGATTGAAAGTTTCCGTTCTCAATCGTCGACGACAGTTCGAAACTGTTTAACGACGCGCATTGAATACGATTTGCTGGTATCTATGTAGCTATGTAACGATATTATACGAGTAAGAAAATATTATATGTATGTAAAAAATACATCGACGCAATGATATTGTCATTACAATTTAAATTTAGTTCCGAAATTTTAGATTTATCTTATATAAGTACTATTATAATATAATATTATTTAAATAATTATTGTTTATTATACAAAATATAAACTTAGTCACTCGATTCGCGTAGGAGAGCAGCAAACAACTTAAAGTAATCTTATAGTGCGGTGTGATAAATGTATTAAAAATCACACACATATAATGATTTGTCTATGTATATATTATTAGGTTAGGTTAGGTATGAAGCAACTGATTTAAACATAATTATATGATATTATGTATATTGCTATAAATGTATTGAGTGCGATAATTTGAAAACTTTTCACAGTTTTCACGTCGTAGTTTGCTAGTCGTGAATTGTGATGATTTCTGTGACATAATTAGTATAATATTATCCGATTGATTGCATTATATCAAGTATATATGAATATATTAAATGATATACCTATATGACTAAGTATAATATTTTTATAAATATCACGTGTGGAAAAAAAATTAAATCACGAAGAATTCGACAGTCAACTGTGACAGACGAAATATAATATTAACCGGATTTGGTAGTTAAACGTATATTTTCGATTTTAGTATATAATAATATTATCGTCATCGATATAACTTATATATACACTCTAGGATGACATAACATTTTAATAAACTTGGAATGTTATAGGTATGCATTTTATTTATTCATATATATATATATATATATATATATACACAGCTACATATTGTGAGTTATCTCCGAAGGAATTTATATATTTACCAAGCATCGTTTGACGCCTCCCTTTCTTCTTCAATAACACATTTATTAAAAATTTGGTTTTGGAATTTTTAAGCATACCGAAAAATCATGTTTTCAAGTTTTTGAGTTTTTGTTTGAGTGTCTTGCGAAGATACATATTTCTAGTTTTTAAATATAAATCTCACCCGTTTATACTGTAAATTATTTATCGGATAATTTTTATAAAAATGTTGTATTAAAGTAAAAATTTTAACAATTATAGTTTTGAGTTATTACTGCAGTTCATTACATACTGAACTTGTAAACTTACGTATTTTGATACGCATTAAAGTGAAATAAATTGATTTCGTATTCATGAAAATATTTATATAATTGCTTTTCTCTTTTAGTTCTATCGTAGTTATAATTATAACTACTGCATAGAAAACAAAACTTATACTATATAATATAATATGTGCGCTAATAACATTCTTTTACACTGACTGTTTATAACATTTACATAACCAATTAAAATTCACGACGAACTTTCACGTTAATATATAATATTATAGATATATTAAAAACACATTTATGACTGTAGTGAATTATTTATATATAGTATGAAAAACCCCGTTGTACCTGTATGAGATAAAACTAAGTTTATTTCGCAAAAACTATAGTTTTTAAGACTATAGTCTGGTAAAATACTTGAAAAAAAGTGCTCGGACAAAATATTTCTATTTAAAATAAGATTCTAACTGTTAAATAGTTTTTTATTTTTGTTTTATCTATTTCGTATTGACAATTCAATTACATTAAAAAGCAAAAAGAAAAGTATCTGTATTTATATTCAAATCCGGTTTTTTACCGAGTATTTATTAAATACATAATTTTAATGTTTTTCAAAATAAGCATCTGTGTTTGTACTTGAATACTTTTTAAAAGTATTTTTTACAAGATTGCCAGAAAAATATTCCACTATTACAGCGAGATCAACATTAATGTCTTAAAGTAGCTGTTCTTAAACTTTTGTAGAATGTGGACTACCTGCAATGGAGGAATTTTTTAAGTAATCATGGATTCTCCCAACTTTCTTTCGAACGCTTTTTTTTTTATAAAATATCTCACGTAATGTGTCCACTGTCTGGGATATAATAACCACCGATAGAGCCTTTGCAACATATATGAGTGTCGTGGACTACAGTTTAAGAAATGCTGGTTTAATGTGTTTCGTTATACAAATTAATAATTACAGACAAATTATACAATAACCAATCATTGTATGTCGCGACACTTTGTAAACACGTTTAGCGAACATTGTTTTGAAGATACATCGTGGAGTTAAATTGGTTTGTACGAAAGCGAGTACCTATTAAGACTGCACGATATTATAATTATAAAATCGGCTGCAGGTTCGAGAATTTTAATCGGTCGCGAATCGGCGATGCATATTATTTATCGTTAGTAGATTTTTGTCACTTCTCTGCTAATATAACACGCGTGTCTGTAATTTCGAAAGATGCCTAATTGAAGCGGCATTAAGCAACATAGACGTATACGTAAATGTCGACTATATAGAATCTCTCTAACCTCTTGCCGGTGGCCCGTCTTAATTCTCTCTTCCGCCTGCGGCAATACATCGCTATATATATATATATATATATACATACATAGTTTATGAAGCGGTGCAGATTTCAATATTATTTACGGCCCATTGTTTCGCCCGTGTAATACACATATTATACAACTGCAATTGTGTGTATACTTACTGCTTAATACAAAAACACACACATATAATTCTATACACATATTTTGTATTATGGATACTATATTCCTTACGTATGTGTATTCAACGGTTGTCGTCGCTATACCGGCGCGCTGCTTTTAATTAGCACGTTTATACTGTGCAGCTATGCACTCCGGTGTGTAGGTACAGGAAAGCAAACTCGATCGCACACGCGAGAAAAACAATCTATACACGCCTGGACGATAATATTATTATTATTATTATTATTATTATTATTATCATGATACGATTTAACATGAATTTTATTACGACGGCGTAATACATTGCGTATAGCGTGACGATTGTACATATATATATATATATATAAGCACCCGTTCGACGGGCGAAACGATAGTAAACTGTCCGTAACGGTAGCGTTTTCCCTTCGAGTCTTTAAAATCGTTTACATAAAATTATAGGTAACAATTAAACAGTAGTACGACGAATTAACAGCGCGCGCGATTTTGCGGCTACCATATTATAAGACTTCCCGCGTATAATGTTATGCGTAACGTTCCAAAGTCATTCTGTACTTTGTACGCTGCGTGACCCGCAAGGATACCGTTGGCAATTATTATCATAGCAATAGTTATCCCCGTGATTTTCGTATTGGTTGTTTTAAAATCTAACTATCTAACTACATACGATGCTTAAACGATAATTTATTATTATATACAATAATGGTATTTCATTATGTACGTCGATAGCTTATACGAGTATAATAATAATACTATGGTGTATTAAGTATCATATGTACGATGTACCTACATTTAGATGTAATATTATGGTGATATCTATGGTAGATAAAATACATCGTCATATCCGTTCGTCTGAGAATTTTTTTTATACCGACGATTGACGAAAACAGGTCGGTGCCCACGATGAAACAATAAAAACATTTGATTGTTTGAACATGACATATTTTTATGTAATTGTATATATTATTTTTGTCTTAAACAATTATACCCTCTATGTTGCAGGTTATGCAGGGACAAATAGCATTAATTTATTCCCAAAACTATAACTCTGAACAGGTGTACGGCTGTGCGAGAGCAGTGCGCATTTGTGTTGCCACATTAAAAACCCGAATTTACGACTTTTCTATACATAGGTACATATCATATTATATTACACAATATGTCTATCACTGACGATAATCATCAGTTGTTTTAAAGTTTGTTACATTGATTAACATTTATGAATAAATTTGTTCAAACATTTTAAATGCGCGCAGTAGAAAAATATGACATACTATTATAATAGTAACGATGATAATAAACAGAAATATAAATCGAAATGGATTCATGCGCTATCAGAGAAGACTCGCTATATATAGTATAATACGTTTCTTATACAGCGAACACTACAGGTAAACAATACACGTTAATAGATAGTAATTGATAGCATACATTGTATGTATATAAATTGTAATATTGCACTATCACACTTGTCAGTATAATAAATAAAAACTGATAAGGTTTTATAGTCAATAAGTATAATGTTGAAACAGGTAAAAAGTGATTTTGAGATATATGTATTTGTATTCATGTATTCATGTATTTTTCTAATGAAAATTTTTACTACAAATCTATTTTTTATATAGATAAGACTACTGAAAAATAAATAAATATCAATCAACGTTATTATTATTACTTACCAATCAATTTTGAATTTGATTTCCTGAATAATCTTCGATTTTTTTTGTGTGTCCTTATAGCATTGGTGTTGGTATATACTATACAGTACGAATTATATTATGTACTCACCTGCACGTCCACATAATATTATATAAATATCTGCAGTTATGTGCACTTACACGTCACTCACGTGATTCTAAAATTATTTAGCCATATTATCGCATCAACGATCGTTCGCTGTTATCCACCGGATAGGACCAGAGATAACTGTAGAGTCGAAAACACGAAAACAGTAGCCACTAGCCACCTCATACGACGACGCAAGACAAGTATAAATATGCTGTATAGGCATAAAATACTCTACAGACTCGTCGTAGTCCGATGGTCTCTCATTAAACCACTTTAGAAGGTAATCTCGCGCGTGCGGATGTGTGTGTGTGTGTGTGTGTTTAAGTATATTACTGCAATATATATGCATATATTTATAGGTAGCTTCTGTGATAATATGGCGTGTGTGCAGTTGCGGCGGCAATGATGCTATCTGCGAACGTGTCGTGCTAAGCCGTCGTCGCCACTGACTTTAGAGCGGTTTTCCGAATGTCGCGGGTGGGATATCATGCATTGGTATAAATATATATATATGCATATATAGGCGTATTCACATATATTGTGTGTCTTCAGTTAACTTACCACTCGTGAGTCTGTTTATGTGTGTGTGTCAGCACACTTATACATTATAACGCGTGTCTCACATAAACCTTATACGACGACGGCGACCATGCCCTTCTACCCGCTGACCTGCAGAAGTGCTACTCATTTTGTACATATATGTATTATACGGATCCGTAACGATTGCGAGTCATATACATACGCACCGCATATTATTATAGTCTCCTCATCGGATCCCTACGACGTGTGTAATTATTATTATACATATGGGTAGATATTCGCGAATATCGTATTGTCACGTCTCGTTCGAATAATTAAAATTTGCACCGCCATTTTCCGCGGATCAAGGACCGGCAAACCACTAAGAGTGTAAAAATGTTATAATAATAATATTATAATGAAAGAATTTATTTTTATTTTTAATTAATCACGCGCTCGTCCCAAGGCCAAAGACCGTTGTGGGACGTCGTCGCAGCGCGCACGACAATAATATTATGTTGTATATACATAAGTACACCTACGTCCTACACGTATAATAACGTCTCCATCTGTCCGCCGCCACTCACTGTTTCCACTCACTTTTCCTTCAGAAATTGGATACCTGAGTGTGAAAACCGTACAAATCGATAATTTTACAGTTGTATCGGTTTCTGTGAATCATGGGAAGATTTCGGATGGCCAGAATTTAGTTAGGTTTTAGTTTTTAGAACAGTTTTTTTTTTCATTGAAGAACTTGAATTCGAACAAAGAAACATACGAGTAGAATAATTTGTATTCTACAAAATATGATGACTGATGAGTCTCGCTGATTCGTGACCATCGTTTAAGATTAGACAAAAGTACGAAACTCAAAGCATTGAATAATAAGAATCGTCGGAAATTAATCAAAGACATAATATAATAATAAATAATAACATTTGATTTAAATACCTAACATTTTGTAATTGAAATCGAATACAATTTAAGTGGTTTTTTTCTGTTATAACATTGTTTTTTTAAATTTTGTTTGTTATAACCTATTTTTCCTGGTACATAATCGTCATTATAAACTATTTCTACCGCAGTAGGTATAATACGATAATATAACAATCACTCGACTTAAATCTAGATTATAGGTGCAATATGCTATATGATATAATAATATTAGAGGATAACTTATTAATAAAGTACTTATTTAATTTATTTATTAAAATTCTTTCGATTATTTCAGATTTTTGATTTTATTTTTATTCGTTGTCAATCATATAATAATAGGTATTTAGTGCTCGTCGATGGTTATTAATATCTTTTGACTTATTAAAAAACTTAATATATAGATATGTCAAGCGTAAAATATGAACTGGACCAAAAATATTTATTAGAAAAGTAAGTACCAGCTACCTAGGTACTATACGAGCTGCATAAAAACGTTTTGTGAAATTTCAAAAGTTTCTTGTCTTGGAAGGAATGAAGGGCGTGACATATAATATATACGATATTGTGTATACTATGAACATTGTATTTCTTTTTTTTTTTACATTTTATCTTTGCTTATATTTTTACTCAATTTTTCATCAACCCTGGAAACCATGAACCGCAAAATAAAAAAGAGATTAGTGTCACATTATCACGTCTGTCATGTCTAAGTCTTAATCCGTGTTAGATTCACAAAAAGATCACAAGTTTGTCTATTATTTAGAAATCATAATTCATGATACACTAACAGATGGCTTTCGACGACTTCTGCGAAACGTTAATTTCCAAAGAAAACTATAATAATACGTACAGGTCAGCAGTTTCCAAATTGTAAGATGAATGGTGGGATTAACTCATGGGGGGGGGGGGACAATCACGGGTAATAGGTACGTACACAGTAGGTACGTATAGTACTACTGCACTACATTATATACACGTCTTAAATGTCTAGATAATTTATACTGTAGTAGTGCAGTCTGCAACTGTAAAATCTCGTATTAACGTTATAAGTTTATAACATTCTTAAGTATTTTTATTATTATTGAATAAATTATAAGTATCTATATACAAATTCAATTATTTTTGTTGTTGTATTTTTTAATTTTATATTATTCATGGAAGGTGTAAGACAATTTTTTATTTTTAACAGCCCTGAATAATTAAAAAAGTTTAGGTTCCTAAATTAATTTTGTTGGTTTATAGGATTAGTTAAAATAATTTCATTGTTACAATTAAAATGTATAAAAAGCAAAAGCCAATTGCTGATGTATCACTTTTGCAGAAATCCTTTTTAACAAAATATAATTAACAATATCACACTTACCTTACACAAATGGTCCCTCGACATTTCCAAAGGTTGAAGCAATGAAGGGAACCTGAGGAACACCCTACGGCGTTTGTCAGTGAAAATTATATTATATATAATCTAATTAGAAAATGGTTGGATGCCTAAATAGTAAATACTCATTACTCTAAGGTAAATACACATACGTATATGTATATATATATACAATATACTATATAGTTACACATTGTACGCGTGCAGCGCTAAATAATAATAACGAGTCTCGAACACGACGACAAATGCAGCAATCTCGGCGTATCATAATTTATAATAATTTTATATATTATATTAAAATACAAACACGGCGTGTGTATAAGCACGTATATATGAATATAATATGAATAAGATGGTTCGCATAAATCAGATAAACGCGCCGTATCACGAAGTGTTTTATTTTTTGCTCGCGCGCGCGGTGGTGAGGTTTTCGACCTCATTTGCATCTTGACGATAATAATTATTTAAGGCGAACACTCTCACATGGGTATTATAGGTAGTAGGTACGCTGCGCTGCACGTCAGGGTTAGGTTAGACTATACGCGTGCGCGTCTGTGCGCGTCTGTGTGTGTGTGTTAATAAACATTGGATCATGTGCGTGACGAAAACATAATTTTTCAATATACAATAATCATAATAATAATAATAAGAAGAAGAAAAAGAAGAATCCTATACCGTATACGTAGTCTACATCCAAAACGTGTGTTTGTTTTATACCTGTTCTCGGGGTATATCGTTAAATAAATAATGATGATAACAGGTTTTCGATAGGATTATAATACTAAAATGTAGGTACATCATTCGAAGACTCATGTATAATGTACTATAATAATATAATCGGCATACTTGGAGACACGAAACCAACAACGCTGTTTTTTTCGTTATTCTATAATAATAATAATAAGTTAGGTTTTGTATTGTCAAAATAAACAAAATCTAAAGTTAAATGTACGCAACGCACATGTACTTATCTGCGTATTATCCGTTTAATTCCCGTCAGATAATGACCGGAACGCGTGGATGAAAAAAAAAATTAATAATCCGAAATGATCGACTTGCGAAAATAAATCGATTGGTTGTGATCTTTTTTTATAACAGTTAAAATATAATAGGTAGGGCAAATCTCTTGATCGCTAAACAATATTATCATGTTATTAATATATATATAATATATTTCGATCGTATTAATTTTCTCGAAATAAAATACTCAGTCGTGTTCAATTTATTTTTGTATTTTTATTTATTTATTTTTTGTAACTTAATTGAGACTATATTTTATACGAGCCGTTATCGCGAACATGCCCCCGGTAATGGTATCGCTTTTATATTTTCTCGAGTTCAATTTAAAGCTATATTAAAATAATGTATATACAACTACAGTATAATACGTGTTGAGTTCTTTTGACTGGCGCTCGGAAACTAAACGAAACGTCGGCGAAGGAGTGCGATTACATCGTGATTACTCCGAAATTGATTATTATTTGAACGTAAACGGTTTTCACGCGCTGCCGCGGGTTGTCTTGTTATTGCGAAAAATATTATGATTTCGTCCGAATCCACTGAGTATCGCGATTGATATAATAATATAGTGACTCTTGTGTAATATCGTTACTTTATCTGTTCGATTTATTTTAGACTTTCACGTCGCATACCTACGTTTTAAAAGCAGAAGTAAATTTTCGAGCTCAGAAAGCATAATAGTAGATACAAATACGTTTGTAGTTGATACTGCAGCACTGAATTCCAAGATCAGCAGGATAATATAGAATAAGGTTTGTAACATCATAATCCAAGATAAAATACAAATACACAAGTATACTTTTTCCAAACTGTATGTATTTAGTGGATTGCCAAAGATAAATGCAATAGAAACATTAATGACCAAATAATATTTTACGATTTTTACACATTTACACCGTTGTTTTCGGTTAAGAATTACGATTTCATTTTGGATTCTTCAAAATTTCAAATTTGAGTTCTAGTTAGAACTAGTATTACAGTATATTTGAATCTTAACTTGAAGTCTTTAAAAACTTGAAAAAAAGTTTACCTTTTTTTTTCATATTTAACCGACAGCAGAGGAGGCTCTGTATGCACAATACTACTCCTCTGCAAATAAAGGTTTATCTAGTTTAAAATTTATGAATATAAATTTAATATTTACAGAAGCATCCACACAAAAAATAAATAACTTACTGACTTTCTGTATCTTTTCGGTTCAATTCCAGAGTTTTACATAAAAAGCACAAATCATCAAACATAATAATTTGTATTTCTAATATTGATTTTTCTTTTGTTTTCATTGTTGTTATTTAATCAAGTTGGCCTGTTTAATTTAACTATTAATATCTACCACTACATATATATATATATTACATAATAACAGATATAACGATGTAATATTATCTCTATTTACTACTAAATAATATACAACAAACTGTGAGGGGGTGCGGGTATCAGTATATTATTTTCTACCTTCGCGCCATGCTGCCGTTTTAAAGCGGCGGCGGCGACGATGATGATAATAATAATAATAATAATAATAATAATATATTATTGTAATTTCATTGTAGTCACGACGACAACGACGAACTGACGCTGTTGTTCTATCGACCGATCGGCAATCAATTAGCCACAGCCACCGTGCACACGGCGTCGTTTAATTAAACTCACTGGGAGCTGGGAACAGGTAACTATATATGTTATTATACGTATTGTGTATAATATAATACCTGCGTTTGGATACACCGTATATTATTATATGTACACAGCAGTTGCGGCGGTGACAATGATCATTAGTTTGGTGGGTTTTCGATGCTGCCGTTTTGCGTCTGCTGATGCTGTTCCACGGGTAAAATATAATAATTGATTACCTACATGATACCGGTGTTGTGTCTCGAGTGTGAGTGCGTGTGTTTACGGATCGTGTTTGTGTGCGGTAGACGGGCGTGGGCATTTTCGATTTGAATAATTCAAAGGTATAATAATAATAATATAAATCCGGTAGAAAACGACTCGGTGTGCGTCTCTCGCGGATCAGTTATACGTTACCTACCATACTGTGTATGTACCACTATCATTATAATACGATTCAGGTATTGTTATATACCTACGAATTATATATATATATATATATATATATAGACGTGTCGTAGGTATACATTATACATGTGTGTGATCTCTTCATTAGTCGTCGCCGGACGTCGGATCGTATCGGTCCCGTCATCGTCCGCGGACCGCGGTGGAGGTCTTCCCGGCAACAAGTCGTGTGCTGTTAACGGTATAAAATATATAAAATATAAATACATTTGTAAGCGTTTTTATACGCTGCTCGTGCGTATAGATAATATTTATATATTGTATTGTAAACATTTTTCAGACTGCACGGATGGCATAAAGTTTCATTTTCGAGAACTTATAATAATATGCGCGAACCTATTAAAATAATATAATATTACATTGTCTGAAAAAATATAACCTTATGACTCTGCCACGCCCGTAAATATTGTGAATCATTGCGAATTCACGTTCGGCAGAACAAAACTTTGTTACTTGCTATAGCTTTAATGTTAGAGTGAATTGACCTATTTCCAAACCCGAAGTTAAAAGTAACACTCATAACTCGTATACAAATTTAAATATCATAGAAACCAAAGAACAAACGTAGATAATGTTCTTAACATGTTTTGTTCGATAGTAACTGGTTAAGTCAGTATAATATAATACATACAGTATAAGTAATATTGAAGCCAACAACAATGCAAGATTGGGTTTGCTTTTCGATTGGACGCAAATTTGACATGTGTCCGTGCGGGCGTGACATCCTGTTAACATCATTTTATTTATTATTTTTATACTGATACATTTTTTTTACACCCCACAGCCCATAAAGTAAAGTACACTAAAATATACCATCGTGATACTTAGGATACTTATTATAAATTATCAAAATATGTGTTGTTGGGTTATGATATATGGATGACAGATCTCTCATACCAAATCACAAGATCACGAAAAACCGGAACCATAATATAATTAATATAGCATTAATGTAAACGATTTCGAAAATATATATAACACGGTATAGCCATACCACATATATATATATATATGGTATAATTGAATAATTGATATTATATTTACTTTTTTTTTTTTTAATATTATATAAATAACTTTTCTTATTCATATTATTATATTCATATTATTGTTAGGCTAACCAGCTGTACCTACGGCTGTATATTATGTGTGCATAGGTTGTAGAGTGTTAGACGACTTTTACTATTGTCAGACCGTTCAGATACCCTCCCCTTACGCGTATAATATGTGATTAGTCGAATGCTCGCCATATTTTGAATATTCGATTTTACGGTAAACATCACTGTGCTCGCCTGCAACCGTGTATTATTGTAGTACACACCCACATTACATTATCGTGTTAATATTATGTCGTCGTACGCGCGCTTACGCACTTAGTGCACTTTTATTATTGTTTTCTATCGCATATTCACATATCACACATAATGTACAATATATAATATATATATATATATATAGCTGGTTAGAGTTTTATAATTCGCGTTTATTTTGTACTGAGCCTGTCAGCCGGGCACGCGATAAGAGGAGAGGCCGTGTTGCCGCCTCGGGACCGAGTTAATTGAATGGGATATCATCGGCGGCGGCGGTGTTTTGTACTCGTTCCCCTCCGATCGCGCGCGCGCCATACGACGCGTATACGCCAACATTATACACACTCGCAAATGACATTTTTCACCATTCGCGCGTAATCTATAATCAGATATATTATTATTATTATTATTGTTGTCGTTATATCGCCGTACATACACGCGTTCGCGTACGCCGCAGACCCGGCTCGTTGTCATGCAGTTATTATTATTACTATTATTATTATTATTATTGTGTCACCCGTCTCCCCGTCCGCCCATTTTTATTTTTTTCCACCCCCGTGACAAACGTCAAAAAGTCCATCCACGCCAAACCCGACGCGTTTGACTACAATAATAATAAAAGGGAGCTCCGAACCGCACACCGCGAGTGACAAGATAATATTGTGTTGTTGTCTTTTGTGTCTGCGTATACGCGTACTTACACGTGTAACTTAAATTATATATATATATATTGTAGTCGATATTGTATTCGGGTGAATTCGTACGGAAATGCGCATTGCACACGCGGCCCGGCGCGTATATTATATGTATATTATATTATTGTATATATACGATGAAAAATGTTTATTCACGCGCGGCGGCGGCCACAGATTTTAATCCGATTTACAAACGGGATGACGTTTAAAAGATGTTATTAGTAATTACATGTAATATACATTATAGCATAATAATAAATAATATATTTCGTGATTGTCTAATTAAGGTAAAAAGATCGGCGTTAAGTCCTGTTAATTGTTACATATAGCTTTCGATTAGTCACATCGGACGTGAAACACGTAAATACCATCGCGGCCTAAGTCTACAATAGTAAGGGCTCGGATTTATATGTAAATACATATTTTTACTGTGACTTGATAAATTCATTTAAGTGAGTGATGAATTCGTTTCAAGGGATTTCCAATGAAATTAACTATATTTTATTTTACATATTTTTACATATTTTGCCATAAATACATGTTTCTACATGTTTCTCAATAATTCCATTTTTTCCTACATATTTTGACAATTTGTTAATTTACGATTTTTTTAATGATTATTAATTATGTACAAATGTATTTTTCAATACAAACAATTTCCCAAATTTCCAAAAGTACAAAATAGTAACAAAATAATACCAATTATTGAACTTAATCTACGGTAGATATAATTTACTGCTTCAGACATAGTCAAAATGCAATACTGTCCAATAACATTAGTGGAACCCAAAAGATCATTTAGTCGGTATGAGGCAATTTATTAATAACATAATAATGTGTACTGTATAATACATATTTCAGTATATGTTGAGACATAGACGATCGGTAAAAAGAAAACTGCTGTCGTGGCGTTTAATAGTAATAATAATATGTAATTGTTGTTGTGTCGATGTCGAAAACGTAATTTTTACGCGCTTTGAAGATTCTCCTTCCCCACCGTACGTCATCTTTCCCGAGTACCACTCAAACCAGTCAAACCGTGCACAATGCATGCCATTACCAAAAACAACACATTACTATTATTTGCCGATCATTTTTGTGAAGACGTTTACTGTATAGTCTAAAAGTATATTGTGCATAATGCCAATTATAATTTATATACACGATAACTCTTTTTAACAGCGAATTTCTATCATCGCCTTATTAATTTTTAGAGGTTATAACGGTTTGACATTATTTTTTTAATAATTTAAATCGATTATGATACATACAAAAAAAAAAACGAATCTCATTAATTTATATCACTTTAGGAATCAAATTTCAAACAAGTAGTTAATAGTTAATTGGTTTTGACGAGGAGAGAGGACTGATACGATGTCAATAATACTCCAAAAAATGTTTATCAACTACAAACAATACTTAAATTTAACTCATTACTATAGTATTACTAGAATTATTTCAAAATTCGATTTTTATATACAAAATACAAATCTCAAATAAAATATTTTGCTCTGGAATATGAATTTAAAACATTTCAAAAAAGTCAAATACTTAAAAACTTCCATTTTTTCAAAATTATTTTTGTGTATCTATTTAAAATTATATGACGTGATAAAATATTTTCAAAAATGTTAATACTTTTTGATTTTACTAAAACTCATCTATTTGTCATTAGGTAAATCAGACAGCGTATAGTACATATATTAAGGGATATAGAGTATAATAATATAGTAAATAGTATTATATATATATATAATTATCTTGCTATATACTACCGGCACGATACAAAACCTTGCAAATTATTGTATTACATATAGAAGGATACTATAGAATCTCCAGTCGTATAGGTAAATTATATTATATAAATATTAAACTTAAACCATTTCCCGTTTTTTTTTTTTTTTTTTTTTATTATATTTTTATTATTTTTATTATGCAATGCATTTGAGACTGATGGACGACGTGCGTACAGTAAGTACCTATTACCTAAACATAATGTATTGTCGGTAATCAGTGTTATGGATAGGTCTTTATAGGTATACACATTATAATATACGTGTTAGGTATCTATACAAACATAAAATACAGAGTATAATTTATCTGTTTTATTTTTTTCAACGTTGCCTGAAGCATTCAAACCATTTTACATGATTTCAACATTTAAAGTAATAAACAATAATATATAATATTTTTTTGAATTTGTCCACCTAACACAATTTATATAGAACTAATAATTTGTTTTGACATAAAATATTAATAATTAATACACCTTATTTTTTTAAAAATATGTATACATATCAGAAACATGCATAACGTATTACAGATGTTGATGATATAACTATATAAGACTGATATATTTACCAATATCTATTACACGGGGATGATATCGATGATAATATTAAAAAGCTGTACAAGAGTTGCAGTTGCATTAATGTCAATCCAGAGAAAGTGTGTCAAAATAAACTCATCATAGCGACGAGAGTATAAGACACGTATAGTAGTTTCGTAAACCGAACACGAAGGTTTTATCTCTATAGATCACGATGATATAACTTACCACAGTTTGAGATAAAAAATAATTTAATGATTTAAACCGTGTTACTTACCTACTATTTTAGTTGTTAATATTATATTATACATAGATCATCAATAAGGACTAAGGAGTAATATATAGCTAGAGATAGTAATCTCCAACTGAATATAGACAACAGTCGATGCAGGAATGGATGGTAGGCAATAAGCATATTATAATCGTTGGTATAGACATCTTAAACTCTTAACTATAAGTCCACAGTATAATAATATATAATACCTACTACCTTGGTTTTATTTTAAAATTAATATTTTGAAGTTTAACATTAATACAAGAAACTCGAGTAGGAGACTGACTGATGACTGGCAACCACTTGTCTAAACACTATAATGTATATAAGTAATCAAAACGTAGCATACCTATTTTGTATATTATTGTAATATTGTGCATATAATTGGTTAAAGTTTGGATATTATAATTGACTATTAACATTGTTCGTGTTTCTTTTTGTTAGGTATTTGAATAATTGCCATAAACTTGTTACCTATCAGCTACAGTTAATTATAAAATATTCCAAAACATATTTTGTTTTTGAATATGATGTGGAAAAAAGTGGGACTGTCGTTTACAAGTTAATTTTGATATTCGTAAAAATCTAGTAATCATATATAGTAACTATAATTGTTTTTTACGCATGAACATATTATACCTATGTATTTTTAAAATAATTGTTTACCCTTATATTATTACTTATTACTATAGTTTTTAAACTGAACGTTATAGGTAACCTAACCTAACTAGTAACTAGTATGCAAAAATGGGCGAGCACAAACAAAAGTTTAAGTATAGGTTGTGGGTAAGCCGGTATAAGATTGCGATTTGTAGCACAGATTTTATGATATTATATAAATCATGATTTTTTTTTATACAAATTGTAGTTACTGGTTTCAGCATGGAGATGCGTTGTGGCGATTGGTTTTGGTTAGTACGCAGGGGGGTCAAGTTAGTAAGTTAGTAGTTAGTGTCCATTAATGAATAATAATAATCAATACTCAATAGTGATAACAACTATAATATCTAAGTATAAAAAATCACACCCTAATTTCCGAATTATTTATTAAAAATAATAAATATAAATATGATTATTTGTATTTATGTAGGTATACCTATTTTCAACACCCCATTACATTATTTTATAGTTTTTAAACAGCATTAAATAATATACAATATAATATACGTATTGTTGTTCCCAGAAATGACTATAAATATCGTTATACTTTTTTCAAATAAACATCGTTAACTGTTTGGAGGTGTTTGTTATGGCTGTTATATTTGTATAAAGTATAATAACAATTTAGAGCTATTTAATTGCCGTTTATTTTGAATACATATATATTATTTACAATATTTAATAACAGATTATAATAGTTTTTTGGGGATGATAATCAGCTTAGGGTTGTAAGTTTTATACCAATGAATGCGTTGTTTATAGTTACAGGCTAAAAACGTCCATAAAACATCGCAAAACGCCATTTCCTATCAACCGGGCTATCATACATAAAATATACATGTCGAGATGTTATAGGAAACATAAAATATTCAGTGAAAAGAATCTAATAGGTTTCTTGTATTTTTGTAAATAAGTTTGAAAAAAAATCTACTTTCTACTTTTAAAATATTTTTACTGCATTCAGGTGATAATATTATTATTGCGATTCGTACACAGTTTATAATGGGTTTAGAGCAGAGATCTGCAACCTTTTGAGACAGCGGAGCCAAAAGTTAGAATTTACATAATTTCCCAGTTTTTAAAGAGCCACAAACAATTTTTGTTTCGATATTTTGGTATTGGCTTGTATAAGGTTATTAATTTTCGACTTAAATTAAACGAATTTATTCATGTAAAAACATACAAATATTTTTAGCACAAAACATATTCAAGTATTTTAGCTATAATAATAAATAATACAATTATTTAATAATAGACAGTTGTATTGTTACATCAATATGGGAGCGTTGGCTTTGCATGCATTTAGAAAGTTTGGCACATACTTTTAATTTTAATTGATTATGATGGTCATGTGCAGGTATTTAATATTCTTAAAAGTAACAAATATGTAATGTAAAATAATATATATTTTTTCATGTAGTAATTGTTTGATTAAAAAATAATTATTTTTGCATATGGATCTAGAGAGCCTCAGGTTGCCGACTCTGGTTTAGGGGAAGACATGTTAATGGGAAATGATTAAATAACTGCAGACTACGATACTACGCGTATAACATTATTATTGTCATGAATAGAATAGAATAAAATAAATATTAATAACGTGCTTACGTACGTATTTATATAAATCTCAATATATATGTTATATGTATCATAATTCATAATCATATTATTCCTGGACGTAATAATACGATGTTATCAAATCATACATAATTTCAGAAATTTCAGTCGGAAAGGGATGAAAACGAATATGTGGGTTATTTTTGATTACGTGCTTATAATCGACGAGGGGTTGGTTTCTCATGTGGCGAACATATGCGAGCTACGTACAATATACTATACCCCACTGAATACATATAATATATGGACGATCACTTTATAAATACATTTAAAAGTATTGCCGTATCACCGTAGGTGTATTATAAAATTATATACCTATATACCATTATATATTATATAATATATCATATGTACGAATCGTTTATATTTTTAAACAATGTCCGTGTACTTATGCAAAAACGATTGTCGAAAACCGTCGTAAATAACCGAAACGTCATCGCCGACGCCGTGATTTAACTACATAGAAATCAAATTATATACTACAGCATTAGCAAATACGCACTATATACACATTATATTTATATAATATATACGTGTGTGTGTGTCGAGTATATATGCACATACATAAGAGGCGAAAACGCTCGCGGATATTAGGACCCTTTATTCGGTCGTAAATTTCAATTTCGCGTTATCATCGACAATGGGCTATATTTTCAATGGGGTTTTTTTTCCTCGCTCCGACGAGCTTCCTCCCCCTTGTTATAGTATTATATTATATACTTGTAGTGTAATATAAACCGCCGACGAGTCTCTGTAAATATAAAATAAATAATAAAAAAAAAGAAGAAAAAAAGGGGGAAAAATGGAAAGAGTATGCTATACAGTATACCGTTTAAGCGGCGCGCACCCGGCAATACAGAATATGTCGGAGAATACATAATATCATATGCGATTTTAATTATAGCCTTTTTCAATTTTTAATTATACGATTTTATATGCGCATTGTGCATGCGATTTGATCTCGCCGCAGACATACAACACAATATATAAGTACACGTCGTATATATTATATGGAGAGCTGTGATCGAAAAACGGAGCACTGAATAATGTTACGATAACACAATTTTCCAAAAAGGGGTTCTTGATGCGTACTGTCTGCGCGATCGCATTGTATCGGAGTGCTGTATTGTGTAATCGCACGGGGCGGCGGCTGTGCTGGCTAGTGTCGTTTTTACGGAAACAAGATAACGTAAATGTTATTATATGAATAAACGTTATTTTTTTCTCCGGATGTTTGTAAACGAAATAATATATATATATATATGAACGATCGTGAAGTAACGATAAGCAAAACAAAATTGTATATAAATATAAAAAAAAAATTACGATTTATATGTGTTATACGGTGAACTGCGACTATTAAATATTTTTAATTAAACGGTTTGTAGAGGTTTGTTTGTGTATACTGTAGGGGTGTAATGTTTAAATGTGTACACTAATTATACGACTTCGTTGAATGTATTGAAACCTTATACTGTCGTCTGTCATAGTACTCGTAAATAATAACACCGAGACGTCGACCGCGTTGTGTACGATAATAACACATTGATTTATTTCATTTTGATTCTTAATACAATGGTATGTATAGCTAATATTATTCTATCGGCGTGGCTCGTCACGCTCTTCTCTTCTCATAGTTCAATCATTGTAAATGATAATAACATATGCATAAATATCTTATAGTGTTTAGTGCTGTTTATGTGAATAGATTTTATATTATATTATCTAAAAACAGATATAAATCATAATAATAATATGATATTCTTTCTAATGAAGGTAATATAAGTTTATTATTATTTTTTTTTTTAATCCATCAACAATCATTGTATGGACACCTAAGAGAAGTGTATTAAAAACCACTTGGCTAATCCAAGTCACGCATATGCGTCTGAGGTGCAGATAATAGGCATTGGCATACTCAAAACTAGGGTATAGCTATGACCCTAAAATTAATTCGACATTAAAATATATTGTTAATATAATTTATAAACACTTAATATTAAATAAAATGTATTGTAAGCTATAGTTTTATTATTTTTATTTAAATGACTCTGGTCATAATTTGATAGTTTATACGCGTTTTGCTGCTGTAGTTGTTTTTTTTTTCTTGTAAATGAAGTTTACTCTGTATAACTATAAATAAATAAACACTTGAAATCATAGTTGTGTGTAGTAGGAAGAGAAGAAAGGGCCAAAACCCTACGATGGTGAAGAGCTTATAAGCTTCAGTAATTTTAAAATCTTATAGTTACACAGCTCACAGTGGGAGGATACAATCGATAGGTTTGATAGTTGTTATTTCTGTTATTTATTGCTGCTATAATATAATATAGTTAATATTTAGCCTAAACACGTATATGGCGTATTCGTTTTTAAAAGGCTCGTTAAAATGATTAAGTGACTCGTGGGCTCGCTAAGTATGCGTATGACATACACAACACAATTATACCTTCCCATATGCGTTTATTACGAATGCATAATAATGACAAACGTAAACCTAGGGAGAGACTTATATAATTTGGCCCCTCCCCTTGTTGGAATTTTTATGAATTATTTATTTCTTTATATATTAAATAGTTTATAAATCTCAATCCATAAATTTAAAATACATAATAATAATATATTATCATAGTATGATATAATATATTATTATCATACTTTAATTCATAATAATTTAATTTTAATTTAAATAGGTAAGTAATTTTTAATCATTATAATGCTATTAAAAAATGTATTTGATATACCTATATAAGTAATTAAATAGGAACTAAAAAAATATTTAATTTGTAAAAATAAAAAACTCAGAATACATAATATAGACTATATACTTATATATTATATAAATACGAGTCTATAACCAGAAAAAAAAAATTAAAATGTGACAAAGTTGAGCTCTATGTCTCTATACATTTACTAATAATTATACATACTAATAATATACAACACGTTCGAGTAAGCTGATCGGTGTTATGACGAGAGGAGACGATGGTTGAGATTACTATATACATATATATATATATATATATATATATCTGATCTCGTTCACATATGGGGCGCACACGTCTCGGCTCATCTCATCCACAGTGTTCGCCGTCGTTTCTGTCTGACGGGCGTTGTGTTGCTAATTGGCATGTGCGCGACTTTTTTACGACTTTTTATTGCGTTATTTATGACCAAGATTTATCACCGCAACTCCTGTTCTATACAGTCAATAGTTTATTTATTTTGGTTTATTTTTTTTTTTTTTGAGTCCGTCAACAATGTTTGTACCGACTACTAGGAGGACTGCGGTGTCAGTACATCCTGTATAATAGGCCTATATACTCACCGCAATACGAAAGACACAAGTCTAGACGTTATGTATTGCATACTATTGGCTTACTGATAGTGTATAATATTATATGGCGTGTTTCGTGCACCGAATAAACGACACAGGCCGCGCGTATATTCTTATGAGTATATATATATATATATGCATCAACAATAGTTGATTTTTTTTTACGCGTTTTTGCGCTGCGTGTTGTTTAGTCTATATAGGTTCGATATATTACTATTTCTGGCGGACAGAGTGGGAATAAACCTCACCCGTTTGGACAGAGTGCAATATATTAAGTTCCAGACACTAGAACAAGGGCTGTAGCGGGCCGACCCCTCGCAGGTGATTAGAGGTTTTTATATACCATTATTATTTGTGCACGTATGACTGTATGCGAGGTTATACAGTACTATAATATACTAAATATATACACATTCTTGTAACAGGTACATGTTATACCTATTAATTAGCGAATTTGTCAACGTCTGCCGTCGTAGAATTAAAAAAAAAAAGAAAAACACGGATTATTAAAAATGTTATCGTCGCGTGAAACGATATAAGATAATAATATTATAATAATAAAATCACAGGTACCACTCATAATATATACACGAATGTTTTTTATTCCCTCGATAGGCATATATTATATATATATATATATATAAACACATGTAGTCGTTTTAAGTACCCGATAACCGTGGTGACATTATATATATATACTATGTATATTATTGTATACTATATATTATACATGGTTATGGGGCGAACATGCGATATATAATATTACGCGAGATCGTTTATTGGCCTGTAACACGCGACGGGAACGCACATTCTTCGGTAGTTGCAGTACAAACACACATATTCACTCGCACGCACACACGCACGCACAATACAAGTACGTGTACCCGAAAACTAGTGGAAAAAAATTTACAACAATATGTATACGCACGTAATATTATATATTTGAAAACCCGTATACGTATACATAGTATTTATATAGTATAAACCTATATGATGTGTATTATATATTTTTATATATTTTAAACGCCTTATGTATACATAATATATATAATGTGCTGTATGCACAACAATAACTCGCACGCTACGTATATATTATGTATATACGCGATAGTATAAAATATCTCCTCCCCCGTCTTGTAAAACACGTACAATATACCTACGTATATATGTATACACACACATATAATATATATATAATAGTATTGTGGAAGGAAAAAAAAGTGGCCAAGTACACGGGTAATTGCCAATTAAGGTCTGCCCCCTCCTAATACCGATGTTTTACGCGTCCACGTGTGTATAACACACGCATGCTTGAGTATTTATATATGGGTATGTGTGTGTGTGTTTATATACGGAGGTGGTTATGGCCGATTTATGAACATAACTATTTGCCCGTCGCGTCGGTTTTCGCGCGCACACGCGCGGTGACTGTTATTGTACATATATTTGCAACCAATCCGAAAAATAAAATCGATTTTGCGTCTTATGCGCAAATTTTGATTCCAGAACCTAACCAATCGACCTAAACTTTCATCAGGTTAAGGTTTCAACGCATTTCAGAACCGTGTTAAGTCTACAGCCGGCGAATATTATATTAGGTCCCACTCTTCTGCGTCATGTGGGTTAGAACAGGAAAGTCAGATCTATGCTGTAATTCAAAGAACATAGTATATAATATTATGTATAATTATCTTCCCTACGCAAACTTGTTTTCTAACCTAAGTAATAAGTAGATGATATTATTTAAGTATTTTCAATAACTTTGCTGTCAGGGTGGGTAGAATTTTCGGTGCTTGTCAATTATTATTGTATTTTTAAAGATAACGATTTCCTTATATTTGCTTAGCAATTCATTTGTATACATTATTTAGTGAAAAAATGTATTAGCTCATAGGAGAGACAGCTAACCACATTGTCCCTCCTTCCATACGCACATATATATGTCAATAAGTTATCTTTGTCGACGACGCCATACGGTAACTGAATTTGAGTGTGTCGTTTTTTCATCATCCCTTGTCGTTTATACGTAATACGTAAACAATATTATAAACAATATTTATTATAATATAGAACAATGTTATGATCGTAGTAAAATGTTTTTTTTTTTTTTTTGTTGTTGTTGTACTTAAAAACAATTTATCAATCTCTGCATATATACACGTGTAATGCTTGCGACAATTAAATTAAATCCGACGACGATAGTATACAAATGTAAAATTTACCGCGCGACGACGACGACGACCGGTTTGTATCGTGTTGCATTATATAGGAACTCTGAGCGTCGTTGAGTTTTTATACATTATTATTTTTTTACGACGAGATTCGACTTACTGTTTTTAATTATATGATACGGCCATACGGGCACGATTCACGGCAGTCGACGAGAAATCGACGAAATACGATTTGATGTTTTTTTTTCGTTATACCCACTCAACTTCTACTATAATTTGTTACGTAGCTGCCGAATCTTAGATTATAATATTATGTATAAATATATATATTTATATTATAGTATAATAAGCAGCGCTCACGCGCGACCGTATTGGATCATTTGGATCGATATAACATATTATAAGATAATATAACATTCATATGATGGACGTACAGTATACAATATGTACACAGGTATTGGTAATATTATACCAGTCTCACGATATTCGCTGGTTAATTAGCTTTTAATAAAATTCAAACTAAATTGAGCTGAAACAAATTTGTTTTTTTTTTTTTTTTAATAACCCGTTCCGCTAGTAATAAAATTAAAACGATAATCGCAAGAGAAAATTATTCTATAACCATTTTTAACGATACTATGTTTAAACATACACATATAATAATATACGTATTATCATAACAGCTATAGGTTGAGTCATAAGCACCATGTATAACTAGAGCACCGTTTCTCACGAGAAAAAAATTAAGTTTCTAAAATCATTTACACTTAATATATAGGTACTTATGCTATAATAATATCATATTATAATCAGTCAGTCAGCATATAGTATATAAACAAGTGGTTTATATGTAGCCAATATAATACTAAGCTATTCGTTGCATGTATCCATGCCATAAAAACAGCCGATAACCCGTGATAATATTTTTGTAATGTTACTTCCAAGTGTCGAAAAATTATACGATAGAAGTGAAATCAGAAAATCTTACGGCTATACCGATAATTTTAATTCGTAAATCGCTCGCCGATTGGGTTGTACGAGTATAATATATATTTTTAACAGTTATCCTTATCGATAATTCGTTGGCGAATCGTATCGTAACCAGAAATGACCCCGCTGCCGTTTTCGTTGGAATATATTATAACAATATACCATATTATATCAAACATTTTCAGCAGAAATCACTACCACGCCACTTCGTAGCCTTGTAGGCATTACAGGATGTGACGCGGTGAACGAGAAGGACGAATCGACTTTAAAATACACCTCAGACTGTTTAATTATTCTGTAGTCTGTACAGCATTGATTCGATTTATTTGTATTTTATCGTTACACAAAAAGAAATACCTATAATGATTAAATATAATGTTTATGTAAAATAAATAATATATTTTGATTTATTTCTAGAAATAAACAGTTTTAAATTATGTTATTATATCTAGCATTATACCTTGTTGTACACATGTATACTATTGTACCCCATCATATATCATCATCATAATATATAATATGCTTATATAGAATATCAAGTAATGAACGTATTTCATGATACGACTCATAACTCAACATCTATTTAAGTCTTGTATTTTTGAATTCAGTAGCCACAAGTTATAGTGATAATTTAGTAATTACTTGATAATTTTAAAACTATAAACTAAGTACATAATTGATAAATAGAGTAATATTGGTATTGCGCGTCTTTTAAGCTAGTTTTTTTTTTTTTTTTTGAAAAGAAAACAACAAATTAGCATTTAAAAAAATATGCGTACACACATTATGTACATGTATAATAATCATATTGTACAGTCTAATATTTCATTGCATCGTCGAGGTTCAGGCATGACATGGCATTTATATAGGGTGTACACTAATAGCTATTATTATATTATAATGTATGTGTATGTCGTTGTGACGTGTTGCTGGCTGACTTCCATCCACGCTGTAGGTAGGTACATTGTAAATTATAATACGAATCAAAATGAAAACAACAATAATTAACAGCGTACAGCCGTGATATTTTTACACTCGTTTTACTTTGAGAGAAGATTTTTTTAGTTTTTTCTTTTAGGTATACCGCGCACGATGACGACGTATTTACAACGCGAATATAAATCATATTAAAAAAATATCAAATAGTTACAGGTGCGTGTGTGTGTATCGTATATCGTAGATGTGTGCACGCGCTCGACAAAAATAAACTTAAAACAAATCGTATAATATTCGGTAGTATCATAATACCGCTGTCGAGATATAACATTTAATAAGGCAATATTTGATGGGCGATACATATATTGATATAGGTGCATATAATGTAATGTATACAGAGTGATGTGCTAAGCATGGTCACCCAGTCAGTGTTCCTACATAATAACGAATTTATTATTCGAATTCTGACTTTTGGATTTTTTTTTAAAGTATATGATGAAAATTCAACTTTTTTTATTTTTAATAATCTTTTGAAAAATAATTTTGATGGAACTAAATCAATATTCAAACAAGTAGTTTTCAAGTTATTAAAATAATAAAATATATATATATGTGTGTGTATATTTACTTAAGATAATATTCCTTAAATCGGCAATTTTCAAACAATCATAACTCATAAGCATATCTTCAAATCTATTCTATTATTGACCCTTATACACTTATTAGTACATGTAATTAAATTTCTATAAAATTATACATTGTTTGAATCCAATTTAGATACATAAATATTTAAAAAAAAAAAAATCATCTGCCTAATAATTGATAGCGAAAAGATTGATTTTCATTAAAAAAAAAAAGTTTGATTCACCACAGTACATTCTTTAAATGGTATAAAAATCTGAAGAATTAAAAATATGGTTCTAAGTATACTTAGAAAGTTTAAATTTCAAAAAGTGAATTATTCTGTATAATATATAACTACATCATGCAGTATAACATTTATAGAGCATAATCAATTTGATTGAAAAGTCAGAAAAAAACGTATACGTTTTTATAGGCAATATCGCGGTTGTATTTTATATAGAGACATATATAGCTGAATAAATTATATGCGACGACGTGGAGCCCATGACAAGTTTGATTAATCGATATGATATATGAACTCGCCAAATAGATCCGTATAGTTGTATAGACAATTCTTAAGAACGTTTATATTATATATATGATGAGTCTTGTTGACCATGTCCTTAGACGTGGACACGTGGTTGTCGGACGTTGTGCAGTAGACTTAGCCAAACTGGTGAGAAGAAATGGTCAATACATAATAATATGCGTATAGGGACGTATACAGTTTTTGTATGTACTATTTATGTATAATCTATATACACTATACATTATATGTATATATATATATACAGAGAGAGAGAGAGAGAAAGAGGAATAAGTCACTAAATATAGAAAAGTTGATTGTCCCGATCTCCTCACGGTGTATTGCGCGTATACATTTTACTCTGCAGTCAATAAACATTTGAGCGCATTATAGCAAATCTAATGCCGTTAGTTTCGTACCAGGACAATATTTTATTTGTAATCTGCTGATTTTAGCCCCTATTTATACATATATAACCCCCCCCCCTTGCCAATTTTTTTCCTACGTTCGTGACTTTTAGCTAATATATCTTTTTTTCCACTGTTAGTAGAACCATGCTCATCGTATATAAATACGAGGCGTAAGCCACTATTATAGCATCTGTAACACTAATTATTTCCAAAAGTTTTGACTTTTTTTTAATAACAACATACATTTTTAATTTCATATTCAAAAACAGAATATTTTATTAAGCATTTTGATATGATATGATATCCCTATGCCATTCTACTCCGCCAATCTAAACTTTAAATACTTATGATAAACTACATGTGATCAACTAATAGTTTGAAATTCGAATTTTATACATACTAAATAGAATCTCGAAAAATATTTTGCGTCAGAATATAAAATTTTAAAAATGTATATGAGTTGTAAAAATCGTATTTTGCGATGATATTAAATTATGAAAAAATATATATAAATATAAACACTTTAACTAATCAACTTGTATAGTTATGGTGCAACGAATTTGCGTAGAAATTTTGATTTTGTTTTTTCATTCGATATTTGGATTACCAACAGAGCTACCATTTACGTATAGCGACAAAATTTTCAATTAAATTACACTTCTAATCCAAGCATAATATTTTAATAGCTTATTGTCCTGTTGTTTTTATCATGAAAATCGTAATTATTGTTTTATTACACGCGTAATACGTATAATGCGTTTTATGACAATATTAAATTGCAAGCGTTATCGCGTACATTATATTAATATGTTAATGTTGTCATCCTCCCGGCAGAGCGGTGGATTAGCCCTGAGATACCCATTTTACTATAGCGCGTCATAATAATGTAATATAATTAATAACATAATAATATTATCGATCGCACACCGATAATAACTACCACACTATACCTATTATATGCGATGCTTATAAGAACTGACGTTTAATTTTGCACTCCCCTACCCGGTTCATATAATATCGATAGTATCTGTATAAACATTAACTATAATATATAAACCGAGTTTATCTCTCCCCTGACATGTAACAACGTGTATATATATATTATATATGTACACAGCCGACGAGGGTAAAAATTATTAAAAATAATTTGCATGACCGCGGGCTACTGCAGTTAATACTTAATGGTCTATATGGTTAAATATGAAGTGAGTGCACACATATACTCGGGTATCCGGTTACCCGATTCGTTTTTGTCAAAATATAACAACCGAAATAGGCCCACGACAGCGTATATTATATTTGTTACTGGGGTTTATTTGCACACGCATTATTGTTACAAACATAATATATCCCAAAGAGCAAATAGTCGTAAGTATTAATAATATTATATTTCGGATCCAACGTTCCGCGGTTGAGCCATATAATATAATAATGTGGTCTCGTGTTTAGTAATCGTCGTGGTCCTAGCCAGGAAAATATATTAGTTACCGTGCGGTGTAAGATTAATTCATCGCGGATAAAATTAAAACTAATGAAAAAAATCATAGTAATTCAATAAGTGTTGCTGATTTGATATTTCCGTCGAAGCGTGTTCAATGTGTGCAGGGATCATATTGCAGCAGTATAGTATTCTGAATTATAGAAGAGTGAAAACTGCAGCAACCAGCAGCTACATACACAACACACGTCATACGCGAGTATATTGCATATTCCACATCTGAAAATATTTAGAAACGAATGTGTATGCCCTTATTTTAATATTCAATTTAAATATGCACCTACCTGTAAGATTAATACGTTCATAAAAAAATTCTATTACATTAATAACGGACAAAGAACCTAAAGTAGCAGTTGTAGATAAAGAAGAGTGGAAACCATCAAAGTCATTTAACTAATCATTAGATTGTTTTTAAAAAAGCGATTCGTGCCTGAATTTTCGGGCAATTCGCACTACAGAGTTCCGTTAGGGGTGGATACAGCAGTGGATTTAACGTATAATGATTCGACTCTGATTTTTCAATGGCACACACACACACACACTGTAAACTTTCCTTTGTTAAATCGAGGTGTGTACACATTTATCTGTGTGAGTGTGCATTGTTATATTAATATATCATCATATCTTTTGCGGGACAGGCCTAATGGGCCGTTGGTTAAATCCGATTGTGCTCGCGCGTGCGCGCAGTATACTTTTGTAAATCGCACATGTATAATATATGTATGATAATACGATAATGATGATACGATATATTATTGTGCGTATATTATATTTATATATACGATAATTTCCGATAAACGCCCCCAAGAGTGTAATGTGTGCTTAATGGCATATATATTCGCACAAGCACACGTTAGATTGTAAATATATATTATATTAAACAAACTACACGTATAAAGTATACCTGTGTGCTATGTACACACATTACACATATATATTATATGTGTGTGTGTGTGTGTTCCTTGTCCGTGTTAGACCATCATAATATAGTGTATATTGGGTGCACGTATATAATAAAGATATTAGGTGTTGTATACCATTGTGCTAAATGACGTTTCTCTTGAAGTAAAAAAAAAACCCCCATTGATCGATAAATGAAGACGACTTAAAAAAATAAAATTGTATACCGACGCTGCATGTCTTTTTCGAGTTATTATATATTGTATTTTTTTTTTTGGTTTTTTTTCTGTTGGGTGTTTTTTTTTTTTTTGTTACAATAGACAAATTGAAGGATACACGCCAAAAATTCACTTATTATACTTATTTCCGGGGTTTTTTTTTTTTCAAGAATTTGCAAAGTAAATCGAATCGGATTCGAAATCAAAAGGTAGGTAACAAACAAAACCCAGTTATCACATCGTTTCCTTATTCAGGTCCGGATACCAGAAAACATAATGCCTATGGCTAAGTAATACACGGCAGTAATACTCGTCCCACATAATAGATGTACCTGTAGGTAAAGGTATCACTTTGTAAATGCGCCAAATACGGATAATGCTTTTGACCAAAACGTGGGGTTGAATAATATAATATAATAATAATAAAAAACTACAATAAATAATGTATCATGTCATTATATCAATGCTATTTAGCAGTAATTCAATTTAATCCATTTTCTGAAAATCTTCAAATAATATATAATACGTTATTATTTCTATTGATCTTTTGTCACACGTTCACTAAACCTATATTTTATCACACATTGTATACACATATATAACAATACAAGTGAAATAACACGGATGTTGAACATGATCTAATGAATTTATACCCACTACAATTCTTGTCATTCTATTTAAGTCAAAAAATGAATTATAGTAGTTCAATGATATGCGTATAATATGTTACACAAGATGTATAGGCACCTACCTATAAACATAATATAATAGCGGATAACTGGATTAAAATGCATACATTTTAGAAGTTGTACATTGAGCTTAGTATAATTCCATAATATGACACTAAGACATAATACTAATAATTCTAATTCTAATGAACATTTATGTCAAATAAAATATATATCAAAAGTCGAAAATATTAACAATTTAAATTTAAATGGGTCTTGTTCAAAATACTATTTATAGTATTGCGAGGATTGCCTCACAAATCTCGATCTTTAAATCAATTAATTTTATAATCTTTTCCTTAGATTCCTGTAATATATTACTGTAGATAAACTAACTTGCAAGGATACGGTGAAGTACGTATAACTATATCTTGACAATTACTTATACTTATATAACTTACCTATTAAGTTAATTTACTTTTCTCCTCTTTACCCACTACCCGTTTATGGATTTTTGATTCGTATTGAGTCCATCATGTCTGTATGTTTATCAAATATAATTACATATTATTTGTCAGCCGTTGTATGTTATTTTCGGATAACTAATTGTATTTTATTATTATCTATATATTTTGAACCAAATCTTTTCGACGCCGTGCATATATAATACTTCATAACCGGTATACCCAGATAATATATAATGAAAAAAAAAATACCTAATATATACTACAATATAATACGTTCCTACACAATGTACGCATTTGAATCACGTCGTATACTGCATGTTCTGCAGCAGCAATAGCTTGCACCGCTGCACACGACCAGCCGAACCCAATTACGGGGCGATGCCTTTTTAAGGGAACGGACGAAATAGAAAACCGATGACCGCCACCACGGTATATAAGGGAGCGAGTGCGACTATATTATAATGCAAGTACATAAAATATATATATGCGTGTGTCTTTGGTGTGTGTGTGTGTGTGCGCGCGCGCGTATATACATATCACGACGCAAACAGAGACGTCAATTTAATGAGACGAACGTTGCGACGAATGTGCAGTTGCTGTAGGTAGGTTAGCATATACGTACTTCTATAGTAATATACAAAGACGACAATAAAATAAATGAATACGTAACGAGATGGACTACATAATGTTATTCGTGAGCGATGATAAGAACCCGCCGCGTGAGCTGCAACTGCAACACGGCAAATGAGATCGCATATAATATGTATATACATATATATGAGAATTTATATGTACCTATAGGTAAGTATACTTCTGTAGTCATGCTTGATCGCGGTGTGTGTGTGTGTGTGCGTTTATATACATATAGCTTATAGATACCTCTGTTTTATTTATTATTAACATTATATAATATAGTATACTATATGTACTTATGTCTTATACATTTTATATAGGTAATATGATGCGAATCGATGCTGAGCAGCTAGTGTCAGTAGCGTGACAATCTCTGTAGTTAGCGTAAGTATAGGTATATATATTAAACCTAATGCTCATTGATTCCGATTAACCCTGATCGTCTATAATATGCAATATTATTATATTTTAGGACGATGGTGTCTTGGGACCTGGAGGACATTAAATAGAAATGAGAAAAGAGTTTAAATTTGTTCATACAAGCAATAAATCATAGTTGATTATAAAATGTTTGGTATTTAAAACAGATGTAGATAATATATATGCATATTATACGATTTGTACAATTCCATTATATAGAACGAATGAAAAGAAAAACGCTCAACGTCTTTTATAAATAATTTATTCACTATCAATTGGTAGCTACACATCACGCGCTGTACAGTGATAATAAATCTCATATATTTTCATTGTTATGCTCTTATAGATTGCACTATTTTTCACCCCATTTCACGTTTTAGTTTCGACAATATTTTATCGAATGTTGTTTGCATGAGCCCTGTTTTACACGTCACTAATGTACCTACCTGCATAAGAACTGAAGCGACTCAAGGGTCCATGATTCGCGGAAGTACAGTATACAATATAATATTATAGGATTATGTATATATATATATTGTATACATTTATACCACACAAGCGCCGTCGTCTTTCGATGTCATGAAAATGTACGGAGTGGCGTGGCGGTATATACTCGTCGGAGAATATTATATATTATACTCATACACCACCTACGTCCGGCAGGCGATAAGAATAATATGTGCCGCATCAGACCTTTAAATAAACGTTAAAAACCATTGTCCGCACGAGACGATTTACGGACGCAATAACGTCGTATTACACTCACGAGTATATAAAACCAATGCATATATGTATATTGTTAGAACCCGAAGATCTTACATGAATGACAATATGTGTTTTGGACGACAAAGGGCCGTGTGCCATATAATGTACTTCGTTTTACCTGTAAAAGATATAAGTGCGGCGCTTGCTGCTGTAAGACTTCTGATGCTGCTGTTGTTACTGCTATACGAGTACACATCATTCAAGTACGACCGCACCTGGTTCGGAATTAGCCTTTTTTTTCACTCTTTTCCTTTCCACTCCGTCGTCCCGACGCCATGTATTATATTATAGTATTATACATTGCTATATACCTGCCTACCTATATAATACAATAGTCTGAATCGGTTGTATACAGATTATATGTTTGTTTGCCCACCGCCGCGGCATCGATTATGTGGGTCGACTTTATACAAAGTGCGCATAAGATAAATAACATTTTTATAGCCTATATAGGTGTATAAATTCCTATGACATATACAGCGTGCGGTTGTCGAACCTATGTATTGAAACCCGAATATTATTTGCTAAGTTCAAACCAAACCGATCGAATAGATTCAACGATCATCATCATAAAAACTCAGCAGGGATGTGACCTAAAAATTTAATATCGTAATATGAGGTTGCCTTGGTACAGTAAAATAATCGAACAGAGCCTCTCTCCTTTGTCGTTGGTTTTAAATGGAAAAAAAATGGCAACTTAACCTATAACCTTCGGGTGCATCGTTATGGTTAAAATATTTTAATATCAGCATAATAAGTAAATTCTGCTGCAGCTTCGCGCTATGGTTTGTGCCTATAATAGTATGGATAGCATTTGCAAAGTTTTCGCATCGCCCAACGCAATTATACATTATTATTGTTCGTGAACAAATCGTATATGTACAATATAAATAAATATAGATATACACACGCGAATCGATTATAATACAATGGGCATCATCTGGCGCATGAAACTTTCTAATTGAAATTTAATCGTGAAGAATATCGTTCGACTTTGAGTCGCATATGCAACGCACATCGAATATTTATAGAGGAATATTATACGAGTGCGCGTAATAAACACACAATACGGTAGTGCGACGGTGATAATAGCGTACCCACTACCCATAAATGTATATATAACCGCAATATTATAATAATACGAGTTTGCGTCCAAAGTTTACAACGACAATATAATATTATGTGTACTTACACTCGCGCAGCTTCGCCTATGCTCAAATATATATATATATGTGTGTGTGTGTGTGTGTGTGTGTGTGTGTGTGTATCTATATATGTGTCTTTGTAAATGATGAGCACGGACAAGAGACCGGTCGGCTCCACGACTTCTCTAATTGTATAAGTTTCTCGAAACGTCTTTCGCATTTCGACTTAATTGAATGTGAACGAGATAACACTGCTGTGGCTATACATTATTATATATACTATATAATAATATGTACATATATATCTGCGCAGTACATTCATCCGGCGTCATCCATCGTCGACCGTTATTATTATTACAATCGTATCGTTTCAACTGCATTTATATATGTTTATAATAATACAATAGTATCGTCGACGGATATTTGGTCACATTTGTAGAGGAGGGAGGGGACATGAAATTCTTAACCATTTTTCAGCTTCCAGCATGTGTACCTTTTTTCACCACGAATTAAGATCCGGTACAAATCTATGTTTATCATACCGGTATATCGAAATATATAAATGCATATATAAGCATAAATAATTAATTAATTAATAATAATCGCCGTTTAATGTTAATTTAAAAGTGATCAATCAATGTTAATGTAACAATTTATGAACATCAGGGAAAACGTTTTTGATAACACATCATATTTTTTTAACATTATATATTAATTATGTTATATTATTATGCATTCATCGTTTCATTGGTATCATACTATAGACCGTCACACGCAATCATTTACTAACCACTATTATTTCTGACCTTTTTAAGGTATAGATACTCAGCACACATATTGTAAAAATGTGATCTTTAGGTGTATTTAAAAATTTAAGAAAATCAGAATTTAATTCAATAAATCTTAAAGAATAAAATGTCCCTCTTTTTGTGTATGCTTGGTCCAACGCATACGCAACATACATACAGTTTATATATCTATTTATTAAATATTACTTTGACATCGATAGGAGCACTGGGAGGAGATACATTAAACTATTATTGTACACTATGATAATATATATTATTATATAATTTTTCGAATCAATTAAAAACAAAAAAAGTATTGTTGTTTAAATTTCTCGTATTAATTATTACCTTTAACGCGAGTATTATGTAACGACCACGTATTGATTAATCCGGCATATCGCGCGCGGTCGTTAAAATCGTTATTATTACCTATTATTTATACTTATATACAAATTAGTGAAAAATAAAAATCTAATTACGAACGACACGAAATATACCTACTCAAGTACCTATTAAATATTATATTATTATGGGCACTATTTGTTTTCTCGGATAACGCACACGGTATTATTGTTTTATTATTATTTCCAAACACTAGCATCATAATATGTTTAAATAATATAAAGGTACTATTATTATATAACTGCGCTATAGCACGAAAATAAGCTCAATAATTACAATAGTATTTAATAAGTACTGAACTGTAGGTAATTGATGGTGTTTTCAGAACAATAATTTTGTTATGAATACAAATAAAATAGCTATATAGTCCAACCTAAACGTACAACGGTACATATTAATTATATTCAAATAATACCTATATTATCCTTAGATATATGATATGTATATTATAGTATGTTAAAACTTTTATAACAGATCTGCTGCGTATTTTAAAGCGATTAATAATGTATATAATATATAATTATAGTAAGCAGTATAGGATTTATTTTATAATACAAAATGCAGGTCTTTCAAAAATTATGTTGGGCACAACGTGATAACAATATTTGATAGTTCTTAACTACCAGCTGGTGTCTTAGGCAATATCAAAAAACGTAATTTGTTATATTATGTGCTAAAAGAAAGTAAAACACGAAAAGCGATGAGCTTTAGATGATAACTTGAGTATGGTAGGTCTATAATATTTTTTATTCATAGTTTTTTATTGGGTGATTATGTAACGTAAAATACTTAAATATACATTTTCGAAAAAAATAATATTTTTATCGTTTACGATTTTTACATTTTTGAATAATAAGCATTTTTAATTTCATATTATTCTAAAGCGAAATATTTTTTGCAGGAACTTTTTCAAAGATAAATATTGAATGTTTAACGAATTTTACAGGTATTTAATTGAAAGTTGTTTTGAACAGAGTGGTGTGACACAGTTTTTGGCTTACACTACAAATACCTACTAATGAAGTGAATAAAGTTATGGTATTGAGTCTTAAGTTTTAACTAATACCTAATATTACTTATATGGTTCGGAATTTCTGAAATTTTTATGGATGAAAGTTCTCATAAATATATTTTTTTGGAATATATAATAAAACGTTTATCTTGTCATTTAAAAAAAATATATTAAAAGTTATGATAAAAAAATTCTAAAATATATTTTCAAAAATGTACTGTTTGTTCGAAATAATGATTGTGTCGTGTTGCTAAACTATCAGGTGTTATAGTAATTAAACATAAAATAGATTATTTTTTAAGATTTTAAACAATATGACGAATGATTTAAATAACAATATTACGATATATATATATGCATTATGTACAATTATAATATACACCTTTACCTGTTATTATGCATCTCATATTCATTTTATATTGCAATGATGATTCGTCTCAATTTATTACTTCAAATAATGTCTATTGTACACATCGGCGAAAAGCACATAAGTGTACAATATGTTTCCGGTGTAATGTATATGATGCGCTTAACTATTACGTTATCATTGTTAGATTCGCATACATGTTACGGTCGGCCAATCGTCACATATTCGTATGTCTGTTACGGCGTGTGTGAAAACAATAACATATACTCGGGCGATGAGAATAACGCCGCAACAGCATAATATTATATAGATACTCAACTAAAGCAGCTGTAGGCTGCAATACTTTTACATGGAAAAAGCACCTAGACGCGGCGCGATAATACATCGGTAAAGAGTACATTTCAGTCGTTATTATATATATATATATATATAAACAATAATGATGTTACGTATTATTATGTAAAACTGTCTTTTGTTGTAGAACCCGAGTCCATGACGGAAAACTTATGCGTGTGCGTGTGTGTGTGTGAGCACATAATATTTGTTATAGGTACGCATAAATATTATACATATTATTTTTCCGTGCGCCTGTATGATATAAAGTAGTGCTGTAATGATGGCTTTAATTTAAACAATTAGTGCGCGACACGAGAACATAATAATTATTATTATCGTCTATTTGATCGATAACGCATACGTGTATGTATACAGGCGAGGTACCTAGCACACAGATTGTAAATAGTAGATATAGTATTTTGTACGTATAAACGACGCTAAACAATGGCTAAACGCTTTATGTTGCGTATAGGTAGTCGATATATAAGTATATATGTGTGCGTGTATATATATATATATATATAGGCGTATAAATGATGTATGTCGTGGGGGCCGCGACGGCGTAAACGACTCGATAGAAATAAAAAATTAATGTTTTTTTTTTTTTTTTTTTTTTAATTTACGACGAAACAAGTTTTATGTAATTAAGAAAAAAATTACTATAATACACTATATAATATACTTAATAAGCGTATATATATATATATATTATTAAACACAAAATGGGCTGTCGTATATGCATAATATACAAATATACAATACACGCGCGCGCGTGCGTATATGTGTGCAAGTCGTATACACATAGGTATAATATACGTATTATCTTATATACCTACTATGCACACATTCGAGTTTATATACATCGTACATGTATATTTAGATTAGGCACATAATACGTATTACATTACGTTATGTTCTCCGCGAGTGCAATAATTAGTATTTGCTTCGTGTAAGCGCGATAACATCTCGGAATTGTTTAATTATTTCGTTTTTTTTTTTTCGTCTTGTCTGTGTATTATTTTCTAATCGTCACTTTTGCTACAGTGCATTTTTTATACACATATTACTCTGTATATGTATATTTATACAGCTCGCCGTGATGGCCGCGACGGCCGTTCCACTATATAGCTCGTTTTAACATAATTTAATTGATAAAAATCTCATCGTCGTTCGCATTCAGTTCAATAATAAATGTTTTTTGTAAACAACGTTAAAATATAACTGCAGTAGATAGCGTAATAAAACATATTTCAGTCGACAATTGAAACATAATAAATTACCCATATAATATTTAGGATTTTGCGTCATGTTCCCAACTCTACATACCACTCTCTCAACTGCACGCACCAACACCATCATCACATTCAATCCACCACTCGTATTAAGATATAGTAAACCATAAAAAATTATAATAAAAATCTAAACATTTTAATAATATTAATATAAAGTAATTTTTGTTTATATTATATTCCTTAAAAAATATTTAATAATATCGACAGTATAATATCGATTTTTATTTTCTATCACCTTTTGTTTTTGTTTTTTGACTTCGACTTTAAATATCCAATAATTATCCATGTTTTTCTAATGTGCAGACAGTCTAGCTATATATTACGCTTCTATCGATTATTATGCCATTAAAGTGTATTACTAAAACATTTTCACTATTCCGTTTCATTAGTATCTATTTTTTAATTATTATTATTTATTGTAGACCAATGCTGCTATATAATGATATAATAATGGTTTTACTTAAGTTAGTATATTGCAGTACACTTATATGATAATTGATTATTATTCTGGTACAAAAATCATTATCTGAACTACCATAATACGTACCTATAATTTCTTGAGACACAGTCATCAACGGTCCATTTACCTAATTAAAATTCGTTCACTTCAATGATAGATAGCTGGTATATATAACAATATGACTTGATGTATTTATAAATTAATAATTATTACCTATGTGTTATCGGAATTAACGGTCATAAAAATGTCTACATATATATGTGTAATATGATATTATACAGTTTAAATAGTATATTGTACCAAATTAAGACGCACTTATATCAATTATCATATTTAATAGGTCGTCGACGTAATAGAATTAGTATAGGTAGGTATATTAATAATGATCGCTAATAATCAATATAATAATAATATATCGTGTGATTTCGTAAGTTTTTATTTCGGTCTAAAATATAAATTTTCTACGGACGCAGAAATATTATTATAATATTATTAGTGTGATTAACGAATTAAATATGATCAAACGAGATATGAAATATCAGCTATATAGTACAGCAATAGGTATAACCTCTAAACATATAATAAATTAGGTACCGTAAATATTGCATGCGATTGTACTTTATCTACAATTAATGCAAAACCACAACCACGTTAAATTATACACAGACATGCAATTATCATTATCATATATACATATATATATATATATATATTTCTATATACGCGGCGTAGTGCAGCGATATGTTTTCAATACCTATACGGTCTGCAATGATAATATATATGCAAATATGTAACTAATATTTTATTTTAAAAAGATGCGCGTAAGCCTGCGCACTCGGCCGAAATCAGCTTTTACATGAAAGTAATATATAAATTCACATGATATAGGTAAGTATATACGGTTTCATTTAACGGTTTTAATTATACCATTGCGTATTGGCGTATATCATTGTTTTCAATTTTGTGTATAATATTATGATATCGAAATATATATTTTTACGGTTCGATCGAAAACGTTATTTATTGTTATAATTTTTTTTTTATGTGTATAGAGAGAGAGAGACTAGAAATAAGCTAATAAGAAAGTACAAAGATCGACATTTATCACACGAAAACCCGTATAATAGAAGTGCATAACATAGTAGGTATTATAGATATAATGTATATAAAGGCAAAAATAAAAATCAGTTAAGTATCTAAACCATGTATGATAATGTACCTATAACTACCTAAACACCTATTATACGTTTATATCGCCGCAATATTAATTGATAACATAATATGTATATTACACATGAAATAAAAACAAAATAATTTCAGGTCAAAGGGTTCAACTAAAAGACGTTTATTACCGCAACTATTGCTGTGTGTAACATAATATATAATACGTATATTGAAATTCTTTAAATAATTTGTAATACAATCTATACTCTATGATATTGGTTTATGGCCATTGGAACTATTACCCATAGGTAGCTATGGTCGTGACTCGTGATAAATTGGATAGGTAACCTTATGGTCCTATGTCTCTTTATATATCTGCATTGTAAAAGTGTTTCCCAACCTTTTTGATGTAGCAATACCCACTATTTAGACACTTATTCTGCCGGGTGATCCGTAGATCTATTATGGTTATACTGTTATATTCTGATATATTGTAGTCTGTAAAAGGGTCTACATTGTTATTAGGAATATAATTTAATCGTTTAATCTTATACATTTTTATTGTTGTGATCATAAAAAAATGTCACAACCTATAGGTTAGGAACCACTGGGCTTTATCAAAAGGAAGGTACTATTTGATTTTGTGAAATGTACTATAATGAAGCACATAATTATGTTGAGTATAATGAATTTTAAATTAAACAAATCAAACATTTTTAGATACCCTTATTTGCATAATATACCTAATAAACAATGTTATACTCAGTGAGTATATAGGTAATTAAATACAACTATTATACTCAATAAATTATTAAAGATAATATTATAATATTACATTATTATATACCAAATGGCAAATACAAATTTATTGTGAACTATTGGGTAATTAATTCACCCATGCCGGTCATGCCTGTATTGTGCATTCCATAATAATATCCATTATATTATATTAAACGTGTATCAGTATGTATATCACCTTAATACCTATATACATGTATATACCGAAGTCTTCGATGAATCGATTTAGGTAAACCTATTTGATTTTTATATTATTTATTTTAGTGATAAACACAATAGTATAATTGACAATTGTACACTATAATATTATATTATGCGTGTAATACGCTATTAAATATTTACATTTTACCTATTGTGTATAGTCATTTCGATTATAATAATAAATGGTATATCAATAATTTTTATCGACGATTTGTAGAAAATATTTTTATTATTAAATAAATTATTGTAATAGGTAATCCGAGCGTGCAGCTCCATAAGGATATTATAATTTATAATAATAGTTGAACAACAATAATATAATCGAGGTCATTTCGTACAGATATAATATTATATATATATCAATGTGTTTTAGTATAAATATTTAAACGAACGTTTAATTTATTTTTAACTGCCAGAGCATTTGATAACGGGTATGCGCATAGATATATTATAGGTAATTATTGAAGTAGATCGCTAATTTTTAAAAACTTATATAGGCGTGTATATATAAAGCTATTTGTCGCTAAACACCATTAGGTATTATACTCGCATTTCGCATTTATTTTGTATTTTATATTATCATCAGACTACACGTAAATGTACAGTGAAATTTTGTACATAAACCGTATATATATGTATATACATTTAAAGTCGGGCAAGTGGTTTCATCCCCCTTTCTCTGTCTATAGGTAAGTACAATATATACCTACACTGAGAAGGGATGTTAGAAAAATTCGTGTTTGACGCAATGGCCGCAAATACTTGGCGCAATACTTACCGCGAGCACTTATACGGTACTCACTAGTATGTGTGCCTAATATATTATGATATAATACGCCACTGTAGGCGGTTAACGATCTGTCGAGGGTTAGCGAGCGGACGGCAAAAACAATATATAATTTAGTGGCCAGCGGCGGCGTGCGATGACGATGACGACGGATGCGACGTCGTCGTATTGACGAAACGGCGTGCCCCCTCGCCGCCGCCACGACCGAACCACCCACTGCCGCCGCCGCCACTCAGCGACAGCAGCACCGTCGTCGGTGTCACGGGGGCCGGCATGGGCGTTACTTGCGCGATGGGCGGCGCCGGCGACCACTACCGGGCGCGCTCTGGTCGCGGCCGCCGCCGTCGCGAGGTCGAAGCCAGCCGTGGCGCTAACAGTTTGGACGTTCAGTCGACCGACGACACCGCTACTGTCCGTGCTCCGCCGCGCATACGTGATGATAGCAATATTATTGTTGCAATAAAAATATATATTATTGTCGTTCGCCGATCGCAGTGTGCCTATCACCGTGAATAACATTAACACCGGTGCCGTAATCGATCGCGTGTGCGCCTTAACGCGTTGAATATAATAATCGAACATTTTTTTATTATTTTTTAATTTCCCGCGCCTTCCGATATTTAATATTTTTTTCCTTATCGTCTCATTCTTCGATAGAAAGAAATATTTTAACATTGTACACGAACGTCGTTTATCGTCGTATACACGCAAATCAATATCGCAATTATTCGTTTTATGAATTCGCGCGCGTCGTCCGCTGCGGTCTGCCGGTGGTAAGCCGCGCGCGTTGAATGCGCTTTGCAAACGGTTCGTGCGGACACACATGCTAGAACCGACCGGAGCAGCAAATATGACAGTGTTAGCGCTCAACCATCTGTTGCCGCCGCCGCCAACGCCGTCCGTCAACAACGGTGGCCCGCAACAGCAACAGCAACAGCAACAGCAGCAGCAGCAACAGCAACGCGCGGCCGCCGCAGCCGAGAGCAACGGCGCCGACGACGTGCAGCAGAACGGCAAGTCGTCGCGCATGATGACGGTCGCGGCCGCGGCCACCAACATGACGACAGCCATGATGATGGGCGGCGTACCGCCGACCAGCGTCGGCCACCACCATCACCACCATCACCACCACAGCCACCACAACCAGTTGCACAACAACAACAACAACAACAACGACGACACGGCCAGCAGCCCGCGATCGTCCGTCGTCGCGGCCGCCCGGCCGTCCGGTCACATCAAGTTCAGCGTGGCCGCTCTGTTGGCCGACACCAGGCCCGTACGGTCGCCGACGCCCGGTTCCGTGTACGACGACGACATGGACACGCCCGACGACGACGAGGACGACCGGAACAGCGTGGACGTGGAGACGACCGACGGCGGCATCCCGGCCGGCCGGCGGTGTTCGTCCGGCACGCCGGACCGCGGCCGCTCGCCGATGCCGCTTCACTCGTCATCGCCACCGCTGTCGCATCATCAGCACCACGGCGGCCACCCGTTCCAGCAACCCGGCGGCTCCATGGCCGCCCGCGCCGCGTTCATCATGTCCGGCGGCAACGCGTCCGTTCCCGGCGGTGGACACCATCACCATCCCGTCGCGCCTGTCCGACCGACGCCGTTCACGGCGTTCGCCGCCGCCGCAGCAGCCGCTTACTCGGCCGCCGGCATGCAGCATCCCGCCGCCCCCGGAGCCTGGCACTCGCATTACCCCGGCACGTTCGCTGGCTTCGGTTCCACCGGTCTCAACTCAGGATCGCCTGGTAAGTTTTTCGAGTCAATACAAATATAATGTGTACGGCTATGACCGTAATATCTGTGAGTCCGACTGCCGTAGACGGTGTGCGTGTATGTACGAGTGTCAAAAAACTATTTTATGTTTTGCCGTGACACGTTTGCTCGACAATACTATTTTTAGAACGTCTATTGTTGGCATAATAGGCAGGTAATTGTCGGTATTTATTTTTATCCCTGTAGGTATGCGTAGCATAATTTCCGCGCAGTATAACACGTCTGTTTTCAACCGTTTTCATAACTAAACCAATGACGGCAGGCAATTAGCCGAATATTAATTGTTGATGCGCTCGCAACGATACTATGAATTATATTAATTACCATATTATTATATCATTTTATAATAATAATTCGCTATCGACAATTCGTTATATCGTATCATCCTTGTATTATTGTATTATCTTCGGGGACTAAGTTCAACGGTCGATTTTCGACACCCAAACAATATACATGTATAAACTAACGTTCTAAGTGCAATCTCAAAATTGATTAATAGTGAAAATTCCATGATATTTTATGGCAAATTATACGTTATGCTAATCCTACGAATTTTAATTTATTTTTAATTTTTATAGTTTTTTGTTCCTCTTATTTTGTTAATTTGTTATTAATTTAGAGCTGTTATGCATATAATGTCTGTAATGATTCTCATTACACTAATATGTAGAAATTGCCCGTTAACCGTTAATAATCAAATAATGTAATAATAACATCCACCATAATATAAGTGCGAATTGGCATCGCTTCATAGTTTCTTACGGAAAAATGTATCGTTTCATGTCAACATTATTAATTTTTTTAATCCTTTACATAAATTATCTGCACAAATAAATCTATAAATTACATAACTTAAGAACTTATACTAATACATGTACTTTGTACCTATAATACAACTATATACAAGGCTACAAACTATTATATTATGCTTAATGCTTATATTTTTTTCTTAATTTATAATATCGTCGGGATACATAACACTATTATGGATATTATTATGAAATTTCAGAAATATTTAATGAATTGAAAATAATGTGTAGTAGCTATAAACTTAAATAAATTATAACAAGAACATTATGATTTAGGAAACGCAATATTATATTTGATGTGCTTGTCTTATTTATGACGTTTTTCAATAATAATATAATCGAATTTGTCTATTTCTTCCGTTTTTGATATACATTTTTTATAAACACACAGATTGTCGTCTTCTATACGGTCGTTAGGACATTTAAAGTAAATATTTGCAGCTAGCTTGTTATTATTATTGATCTAATCTGTAATGCGTGTCTACCGTTTTTGTATAAAGGTATATGTTTACAAATTATTTTGTATTATTATTATTTATTAGGTAAAATATACATAATTTATATTTTAATGACAAGCAAATAAGCAATGGTGAACTATACATATACCTTTTACACGATGTAATGAATATTAAAGATTGTAGAAACAATTATTGATATACCGGTTTCTTAAAACATTTCATAAATTTTAATTTCCTCGGCGAACATATTAATGTTATTTGTTATTTCTTTAAAAGTCTTGCTTGCAGTGTACAAGCTATAATAATGGTAGGTACCTATCTATTTTTTTTAAATTCGCTTAAGTCAATGTTATATTGATACTTGGTTACTTCATATTTTATATCCCTTCAGGTATAGGTACTGTATAAGTAAATCTATGAATATTATAAATTATCTTTAACGATACATGCAGTAATTTTATATTGTTATATCGGATGTGTAATTTACACGATGTTCAATTATAAAATGCAAATGCAACAAAACTCAAGATAGCGTAATAATAGTTTGCTCGAAAATAACTTATATCAATTACCCATTATATGTATAGCTACCTAAATAGTCAAAACCGTTAACAAATTCCCTATATTATACGTCCATGCCAACATATAAGAATCTCTGCAGCAATTACACGTCCGTATCGTAAAAATATCACATACAGATGCTCATCATCGTATATTATACTTATTGATATAGTCCTGCGGTATTTCATATAGATCGTTCTGTTGTCAATTTGTTTACTCGGGAAATGAATAATGAATAAAAAATATTAAGCTTGTGATGTGTACCTATATATTATGTCATCGTTTATGTCTTATTATATTGTGATTTGAGACGACGATTATATATGGAAAAAAACAACATAAAAGTTTATAGATAGACCACCGCTGACCCGAACTAAAGTTCTCAATTTATTATATTTTATCACTTAAACCGTTTACGATAGGTATACTCGTATACCTACTACATATAGGTACCGACTGGATGGCACTTGAATGTATTTTTTATAAATAGTTTATCGCGCTCAGACTATAAAAATATATTAATGCTATAGGTATATATATATATATTGTTACACATGACAATAGACGCGGCAATACAGTAAGTGGCTATATTATGTATAGCGCACAATCGTATGATTACAATAATAATAATTGCCACGGTTTTATACAAATCAGCTATTGTTTGGCAGCGCGTGTAGTGTACTTTTTTTTTCCGATCTCGGTCTAGCCGGCTGCAGCAGTAACCTATAACGCTGCCGTCGCCGTCTGCGGTATTCCGCCGCCGTATCTCTCTCTAATTGGGCGATTTTTTTTTTTTTTTTTTATATTCTGTTCACCATAATATGCGCCGCGCTGCGGTATATTATATAGTTCCTCTCGCGGCGGCCGTTTTATTATTATTTTTAGCGGCGTCTAATTGCTCTCTCGGGCGACCGAGACAAATGCACGTTAAAACGAACGTAAAATGTGTTAATCGGCGCGAGGCCCGACCCGGCAGCGCGGTGTGCACACGCACACACACCGACATCGTATAACGATGACAAACGCACACGCGGACAAACGCGCGAGGGTCGTGCCAAGAAAGAGGAAACGTACAAAAAAAAAAACTGGCCTAAACGCGAACAATATATTACTGTATAGTCGATAACACCGCCGCCGCGTATAAGTCTGTGAGTTTTACATTTTTTGGCCTCGGTTTTCACGCGTTTAAATTATTTGCCACAAATTTTTAAAACACACACACACATACACACACACACACATATACACACACGCGCGCGCGCTGTCACCGTTTATCGTCGTTAATCGTCGAGTTCTAATATATATATATATATATATATATAAACGCACACCGAGTATTTATAGACGGACGACACACACATACGAGTGCGTGCGTGTACTGTATGAGCTCCAAGTTTTTTATGAGTGTGTGTGTGTGTGAAACGATATCATATTAATTGTTATTATTATCATAAATTATTCGTCGATTAAACCTTTTATTGTGAAATTATTAATCATTATTATTACTTTTCGTATATGATACATATATAATTATATTATTTATTATTACAATATAAATACGTGTTTAACGGGGTATTCATTTCCGTTTTCTCTTTCAGATTCTAACAACGGCGAACCGCCCAAACTCAAGTGCAACCTGCGGAAGCACAAACCCAACAGGAAACCCCGAACGCCGTTTACTACGCAACAGTTGTTGAACCTGGAGAAAAAGTTCCGGGAAAAGCAGTACCTGAGCATCGCCGAACGGGCCGAGTTTTCCAATTCGCTGCACCTGACTGAAACACAGGTAACGCGATCGTTTTGTATTTATTTAAATTTATATGCAATTTTCGCGATACGTTATATGGAAAACGGCTTATCTCGAGCATCCTTTATTTTCGAATATGATTTAATGAGTGGCGCAGAGCTTAATTAACAGGTGTTTTTAAAACAATAGCTCTAAACGGGTGTATTATACGCGCTTTATAATATGTAACGAGCGTATCACAATGTTCTTAATAATAAAATGCCTACTGGAATTTATACGCTGTTCGTCTTAACACAATTCGTATGGGACGTTACGAGACGTTATATATATATATGACTATATAATCGTTTATTTATGAGCTATTTGCAATTGGTTTTATTAGATTTTAAAACGGGTCGTAAATTAACTGTATTGGGGTGGTGTGGAATATAGTCCTCACGGGTCGGATATTTTTTGGTGGGTGGTTTAATGGATATATATATTATTATTTGACCAATCCGAGCACCACTGAATAGATAAATAACCCATGATAAAAGCGTTGCATCGTAATTATTTTATTTATTTATTTCGCATACTAAAATAATGTTAGGGATATCGTTTTTTACTCACCTCATTTAAACAATCGTTGTGAGGGAGGTGAGATTGTACTTTAAACGATTATACAAGAGGAAGGTGTGTAATTCTTACAAAAAGGAACGAAAATAAAAACCATCATTTTATACATTTATAAGACAAAATTTTAATAAGGTTAATTCAAAGCTATAACGATTGCCAAATTAAATATTTATGTTATATTAATTTATATCATATCATAGCTTTACACTTTTCTAATCTCCGTATGTATAAATTAACAGGTGAAAATATGGTTCCAAAACCGGAGAGCCAAAGCCAAGCGGCTGCAAGAAGCCGAGATCGAAAAGTTGAAGATGGCCGCTGTGGCCGCGGCCAGGCCGCATCACCCTCTGTACGGCAACCCTCACCTGCCGCACTACTTCCAACACCCATCCGAGCTGTTCGGTCACCCGCACCAACTGCAATCGCTCCTGTCGCACCGGCCAACCATGGCGCACCTCATCGCCCAAGGCCTGCAGCAGCAGCAACAGCAGCAACAGCAGCAGCAGCAGCAACAGCAACAGGGCCCGCCGCCGACGCACCAGCCGGCCGGCGGACAGGTGCAGCAAACCCATACGCCGCCCGCGCGCTCGTCGATGTCGCCCGGCGGCAGGCGGTCCGCCACCCCCATGTCGCCCACCCCGTCGATGGGCGGCGGGGGCCCAGGGTCCACCACGAGCGTCTAGTGTGGTGCGGCCGCGGTAATCGCGCGCAGCACGGCAAAACGGTATTTAAAGACTATACGCGCCGCGTATCTATATATCTCGTTCTATTTTATTATTATATACACACGATGTAATATTGTAATATGTTATTATATGTATGAAATGATATTCTCTTACACAATAATTATTATTAATGTGTACTACTACTACTACACTACTACTACTACTACTACTACTACTACACTACTACTACTACTATTACTACTACTATCGTTGTACATGGAAACTAGTCACCCGCAAAATAGGAAATAAAAAACGAACCGTCGTCGCGGAGGACGGAAGAATATTTGATATTTGCCATAACCAATAACTGCAGCCACCACCGCACACCGTATATATCGTCATCGGTATACTACTATATCACTGTCATCGAATCTCGCGATATAAATTATATAATATCATATAATAATAATTACGATGATGTATAATATTATTTTTTACTGTAAATTAATATTGTCTTAACGAGTTCCTCTATATATGCATACACGCAACATATAACGCCATCCATACCCCCACTCCCCCGCTGTAGGTATACATATATATATATATATATACACACGCGAAAATCCCACTGGCCGCGGCGAGCTTATGCATTACGTACCGCCGCCATGTGCCGAGAGATCGTTTTATTTTATTTTTCGACTTACATTATGTTTAAACGTAGGCATACCTTTAATATTATCATTATTATTTGTGTTGTTTATTGTGATAAGACTTTTTTTTTTGCTATCTCGTCGGGTACATTGCAATATATATGTATATTTATATATATATTTTGTCCGACGGGAAACGTGCATTACACGCATACGATTCATTTTGTTTGTTTGTTGTATACAATTCTTATATTTCTCGCGTGATATAACGCGAATATATAAATATATATATATATAAATTTAATAAATGGTATTGCAAATCGCGCGTACATTTATATTCATGTATGTAAATAAAGCCGTTTGTAAACTATACATAATTACAACACGTATATCTATATAATATATATATGACAGTAGACTAATTTTTAAGATAGGGTAAAACTGTGTACAAGTGCCAATCCTATTATATATATATATATATATATTATATATCCCTATATGAATGTTTTTTTTTTTTTTATGTACATAATATAATATAAACTCGAATATTATTATAAATAGCAATAATATTGAGATAAAAAAAAAAAAAAAAAATAATAAAACTCGTTGTTGACACAAGTACATTATATAACATTTTGTTCGTCTTTATTCATATATTTTATACAGTGTGATATTTCGTATATTTTATGTACATAATACCTTAATTCCTATTTCCTACACATATCGCTTGTCAGTCAATATTGTAATTACACATAAGCGATATACGTACATAATACCCACGTCGTCGGTTTTCGATGGCTGCAGCTCCGACGAATGTATAAATAATATATCTGCAACGTTATGATATCGTGATATATGGTTTGTCACCTTGCAGACATCGTCGAGTCGATATACCGAATAGTGGATTAGTATGTATATAGATGTATGCTTCACGTTATTGGTATAATAGGTGCAGCAAGTCATGATATATATAGTATTTTACGATAAAATATTAATGATATCATTTTTATGTCATCATCGCAACGAAAACACAGCAAATTGGGATATCCATATAATTGCATTTTGGCGACCATTTGTTGCATTTAAAAATGGTGGTGCTCAAAAGGATTTACTTAAATCGTCATTAGTTTTGATTATATATATATATATATATATAGTCATTCGAAGTCGGTAATTAGAGTAGAGGGTTTGAGCGGAGATGTTGAGCAATCGGAGCCGGTTAGTGAGATACGACTATACATAGATATTATGTCATACTTCAACTACTATGACGAGGTTAAGAGGACGTCGCACCCGCACGTATTGTCTCCGTCTTCCACGCGTAGTATGTAATAGTGCATTTTCATTCGCCAGTATCAGTAACAGTGTGCATTTAATTTCGATATTAGAGTGTTCTTTTAGGTAAGAACATCATCTGCGTTTTCTCGTTGGTTATTTTACGATATTTTAATTTTCAAGTGAGTTATGTGCACGAAAAACATAAATATTTGAAAATGCTCACATAATTCATTTAATAATTAAAATATCGTAAAAAACCAACGAGAGAACACAGATAATGGTCTTACCTAAAAAGTAAACACAATAATGAGAGATTCACTGCAGACGTGGTGTACAGTATTATCATTGAGCCGCGGTATCCATATATTATCTATGTAAAAACGACAGACTTGCTGCAGTGAATTCCACACTTATGATTTGCTCGTGGACTTGGCGTGCACGCCCTGTTTACAACGTCTGTTTACTTATAGCTATACCGGGAAAAAATTGATCGTAAAAAAATTTGGCGATAATCGTGTAACGGTTGAAGCGAAATAAATTGTTCCGCGGGAGACAGAATCGACCCAGAGCACAGGACGATGGAATACAAAAATAATAACATTATTATATAATGATATTATGTCGTGCCTATTATAGTAGTGTATAATATAGCCACGGGAATAAAAATAAACGTCTCGCCCGTCCGAACGTCCAGCCGTATATCGTAGAGGGTTACGGGTCGTCGTCCGGCGGCGGCGGCGGTGGCGTTCGGAGGCCGACGAGCAGGTCTTAAACGTCGGCGGTAGCGTTCTCGGCTGGCGTCGCCGGTACGGTGCGGCGGGGGGACGTCCGCGCGCCACGTTCAATATGGCCGCGGTCGCGGGGGACCAATTACGGCGGGCCGCCCATTCTTCTGCGTCGCGATCGGCCGTGCGTCAATACACCCGTCCGCCGCGTGCCGTTCACCCTGGGCGCCCCCCCACGCCCGCGAACCGCTGCCGCCGACGGATCGCGCCATTCGGTCTCCCGAAGAGAGTGACCGCGCGCGTGCGCCCGCTCGATCGTCGCACACAGCCGATATTGTTAGGTGTATATTATATTATTACGTTTTAATTTACACACACGCGCACACCCGTCTGCGGGGACGAGCGAATATCCAATAGATATATAATAATCATCGACAGAACTGTCGTCGGTGTACGCACGGCGTCAATAATAAGCCCGCCGCCGTAGTCATAGGTGCTGCAGCGCGTTTGGGGAGGGCCAATATCCCCCCCCCCTATTTTGAGCGCGACGGGACATAAGCAAGACGCCTTTACGGAAAAACAATACAATTATAACGACGCTGCATCACGTTGCGGAAAAAATAACGAAATAATAATAATCGTGTTCATTATATACGAGTGTTATACATACATATATATATATATACGTATATATAGAGCGCAGGTAATTAATGTTAGGTGTAATATACTACGTGTCGTTTACGGAGTTCAGTGTCACTGCGTCGAACGCTGCAGAGAAAACGTATTGCCTTTAATGTGATATTATAATAGGTATAAAACTAAGTAAAATATATTATGCATATTAATAAAACATATAATTATATGGTATAAATAATGGTTTTTAAAGGAGTTGAAAAGGATTTCAGTAAAATGTTCGACATTATCATACTATCATAATAATTCTGTTAATTATTCAACTGATTGTGGTGTCTCTAGCTGCGGTATACAGCTATATTTATATATGTATTGCGATATTATATATAACATATAAAGTATATAATTTAAATTCAAGTCAACTCTTATATATATATACTATGTATATGATGTATTGCAGATATGTATGTACCTAGGTATACTCGCAACGCCTAATTTTAGGCGTTACGAGCAAAGGATAATTTTTCCGCTTCACCGCACATCACATTAAAAAAAAAAAAAAAAATAAACTAAAATAATATAAATGTATTATGCCACATATTTCACTTAATAACAACAATATGTTTAGGACGATAAAAATTGAGTTTTTTTCCCCTTCAACCTTCGAGTTAACAGCTATACATAAAATATAGATAGGTAGAGACGCAGCTGTAATGCAGCCATGCAAGCGTATAGGTATAATACATACATAATACTGCAGATAGGTTAGGATAGGTGTACGCGCACTGTGTACATTATATATATTGTATATACCTACTATGTATTGTGTCATACCATAGTTATTACATAGATATGTGTATACTGACTATACTGAATAATTAATAGACACTGACGTGACATTCGCAAATCTATAAAACTGCATATAGCTGTGCACCGGGTGCAACGAGTAAAAAAATACGTGTAATATATGGTAATATACATTATATTATATTAGACGTTTTCGGACACAAAACCAGACGAAACCTGTTTCGAGTTTTTTCGCGTCCAATATTGTGTTAGACATTTTTATTGTGGTTGACCTATTTAGTGGGTATAATTGTTGTACCATTGTAGTTTTGTTTGGTTTACTTTTATAATTATTGCTTTGATATCGAGAATTCTAAAAGAACCACTCGATCTGTATTGGTATCTTTAACATAATATGATGTGTAATATATAAATTACATCATGTCATCTAAATGATAGAATATATTGTCTGTAATATATTGTGTATATCCTGCAATTATGAGTAAAGCTCTCGATTAAATCGCGTTGACATAAATTATTAAATATAATGTATACATTACAGTAAAGATTATAATATTCAATGCGCCTGTTTCAACTCGATACAAATACTCTCGTGTATGTACAATACACATTGTGCGTAAACACTCAATCGTCTTTCTACTATTTATAAGTATTCATATGCACATACTTTTATATAGGTACTGCAGTGTATCACGTATATAATGATGAGATACGACTTCAGCGCGTGTTGTATAAAGTTCTTCGATAGTAGAAATATTATTGTATGGGTATACACACAATATAAATATAATAGTATATATTATAGTGTTAACCATTCATTATATTTTAATCGATGAGCCGGTGACACCGGCGTGGACTCCCTTAATAAATATATTATGAGTTCTTAGATTTTTAATTTGAGAGATAAAAAAATAAGTTTCTATAATACGCAACTGTACCTAAGTACCTGTACACGTTTTATAAATGTGTATGTGTACAACAATGGCGGTAAAAATCAATATAATATATATTTCACATAACCAAGTCGTGATTGTTCGCGCAACGCGAGCGCTGCAAGTCCACGCGGATATGATTTCTTAAAAATAAATAAATAATAATTGAATAACAAGAATTGACAAACGATAAAACCGTATACGTTTGTCATATAATATACATGACGAGAGGTACACAATACACTCGTCGTCACAAAATCTACCGTCACAACGCACGACACAATTGTTATAACAATTTACGTACACATAACGAACATCTCAATATCCCATTAATAGACACTGCAGAAAAAAGAAAAAAACAAAACAGTTAATATATTATTGTAATATAATATATAGTCGAACTTGATTTAGTGATTTTTTTTTTGTGTATTAAATTACTGTAAAAAGTCGGACAGCAGTTGCGGTAATTGCGTAAAAGCGTAGGTGTTCGTTAAATCAAGTTGAAATAATGGCATTGGACATAATATATTTACCTTTAATATAAATACCGCGCGTATACAGTTTTACAGACGTAATTTTATGACCGTACCTTATATATTATTATAATTTATAAATGTACGTTTTATTACTATATATATATATAGGTATAATGTTATTGTATTTAATAAACTACAATGTAAATAATGTAATAATTTAATTTTAATACAGCGAAATCTCTCTTAAACCGCAAAAACTATTGAACGAACGGTATATCAAAAGCTTTTTAGGGGTGCAGCGTACTGCTGCTAGTGCCTTACAGTACTATACCTAAACTGTGAAGTGTGAGGTATCCAAAAATATACAGACATTTCATTGCACTATTTAATATTCATAAACGTGATGTGTATATTATTGGTAATCTGCTGCTTACAAAATAGTTGAAATGCTCTTTTAAATCGATCATGATCCATAATACACGGTTTTATTACTATATCATTGTATCTGCCATAGTCGATGTAAAGAAAGAAAACGTTGATTCAGCTCATTTGAATAAAAACATGTTTGTATCACCACTATTAATGGCGTAAGACACTCCTAAAATAGTACCTATAAATCCATCAAGTACCTATCTAAATTCTATGTAATTGAACGTATCGTCCATAAGTACCTATACCTATGTATAAGCATAAGTCCTATGTTTAAGTTTAATAATACTGTTATTTGTATATATACAATTAACAATTTGAAAACGTTTAGGTTATTATTGATATAAAAAATGGGGGTTATATTAGCATGCTTGGTGAAGAAGCCACTTGAATATTGGTAGACGATAGTCGATGTATATTACAAATCAGGTAAACATATAGTTTAAACCCGCGACTAATTTTACGTGGTTTACGAAAAGCATTATTACAAACGTGCATTTGACCACGTGCGAGATACTAATATACCTGCAGCAAGTCAACAAGATGTTCTAGTTTCTAGATTAGATATAATAACGGGTGAGCCACTGTCGTTATTAGTTGTTACATTTTGTCTATTAGTTTATTTATGGTGATATATATATATATTACAATATGGTCACGAACACAGATGACGTACCACCAGGGAGATTGCCTCAAAACCAGCAGTTTTATATATAGGTAGCTAGGTAAAAAAAAGCCGAGGCTCATATGGGACTTAATAACATTAATAACAATCGTTTAGAAATTCTGTTCGTGTCGTTAGTAACATATATTATTATAACAGTATATACACACACGACACACACACACACACACATAGCATAGCATATAGGTAGATACTCACGGTAAATACAGATAAACAGACATACATAATCAGACATACGCAAAACCGTTTAGTTTAAACGATAGTGTAAAATTATATTGTTCGATAATATATTATAAAATGTATACCTATAAAATAAATAAGTGCGCATTACGTACAATACCTAACATGTATACATAACGTACATATGTGTGTTTATAAATCTGAGGAGTATAATTGTATCGCAATATATGAGATCATCGCTGTTGTTTTTCATAAACTGTCACAGTGTTTACTTTATATACACATTCGTTATGAACACGCGGGGTGGTTTGACCACAAACACCATATCATTATACTATAGACACGTACATTCATAACGATAACGCTGAAAAGTGACGCGGTTTCGCGCCCTCGCCCGAGGGGTGCAACGCTCGCGTAAAGTTCACATTTAATCAAACAAAAATCGCAAGCGCGCGCACACGCACACACACACACACACACACACACACACGCAGATACGCTCGAGAACGGTAGTTAAGTCGACACGACAAACGTCGACGGGCGGTACGTCGTAAAAATCACATCGATCCTCCGCCGGCGAGGCGACCCCCACGCCTCTCGTTATACACTGTGATACGCCGCCATCTCCACGGTACGCCGCAAAGGGTGTGTATACATGTATACTGTATAATATTATATAACGTATACGCGCGCGTGTGTGTGTGTGTTTGTTTGTGTATGATGATATTATTATTATCGTACATATATACCGTTATTGTTCACCCTCCGCCCCGCCGTCCTCTCCTATCGACCGTATATGCATGCACGGACGCGTGCAAACCCCGTCTTGGATCTCCGGCGCGGTCTCACCCTCTGACTTGACTCTCTCAACCATCATCGTCGGTGGTTCACTGCATATTATATACTACGCGCGCGTGTGTGTATGTTTATACGATAACTGTACTCGGTGAGCAGTGCGTGTGATGTATATATATATATATATATATATTATCGTATTATTATAAAACCGTTTTTGCGCCCCGTCGACACGTATATATTATTATTATAGACGACGTTAATGTATATATATATGTATATACATTATACACTATATATATACATACGACTATGCGCCAAGCAGTTTATTCCGCCTTGTCGAATGTTATTATTGTTATTATTATTATTACGACACATACGCTTGTTGCAAAATGACTTTCGTATAAAACACACGTATGTATACGAATTATATTAAAAACAATCAATCAAAAGAATATAGTATTGTATACAAATAAAAAGAGCGCGGGCTGAGTGCGACGACCATGATCACCGTCATATTTATATAAACCACATAGCTTTATATACTTTATATTATATGATATAGAATATAGCATGCTGCAACGTATATATATATATACCTATCATCGCGGATTTTTTTTTAACTTCTCAAGAGCTCAATACGTCAAATTAAAAGCGTATACTCAATCTCTGTACAATATAAATGGATGTCGGTTCAAAATTAATAGACCCAAAACCTTCTGGATGACCGATTTTTACACAGCTTCTTGCGAAATGGTCTGCGTTCTCCTGAGAAGGTTTACGGTCATTGAAAGCTCCTCTTAAAAGATTATTTTTATTATATAATAGACAAAATCGAAAAAAAAATCAAAATATTTATCAATTACGATAATGATTACGATTATAGAATGCATCGTGTTGTTGTCGTTGTCCCAATGATAATACTGTTACGTTTACATTATGCACGTACTTTGAAGTTTCAAAAAGATACATTTAACGTAACGCGTGTTGCTTCAATGGCAAAATAAATTTTTCCTCACTGACTAATCATCCAGAAATGTTTTGAACATAGGTATATGACTGAAACTGATCGGGAGTAGAAACACTATCTACAGCGTATTGGAAAATATATAACATGCTTTTAAATGACATCGTTTGGAGCGACAAATATTGTGAGATACCCACATTCCAAGTTCAAGAACACACGTGTATCATCAGGTTGGTTCACTTTTTGCTCTGGTTTTCTCTTCATATTGAATCGACTACAGTTTATTGTGGGTTTTGCTTACGATATGACAATATGAACAAAATTCAAAACTATTCCCTTCACGTTGTCGGATAAAAATCGGTAGAAAATCTATATTTTCGCGTGATCGACTATATTGTAGCTTAATACTCCAAAGCACGGGCTCCGTAAAGTATGTACATAAACATTGTAAATTTGTATTATATATCTGTACATCGCGTGTAGTGGTGTAATTTGGGGTGAGAAAGAAAAAATTCTTTATTAATCAGGTAGGTATAAACATATTGAGTTCCACGAACATTAGCAAAATCTTGTTTTAAATATATGTATGTATATATTGTGGATAGGTAAAATAATGTTTATCGGTACTACACTTATATGGGGATACAATAGCTGGGTTGTGATTTAAAACTTGAAATATCTTCATTAAAATTCTAAAAATAGTTGAAAATGTGGTGAATTTTTATATATTTGGGGCTTTCGGTAAATCGATGTATTAACACTATAGGTATTCTGGTGATCCGTTGTATGATGCCCGTTTTATCCTATTCCAGCTTTTAATATATTATAATCGTGATTATTTTACTAATTGGTCGTATACCCAAAAACTGAGATGGGAATGGGAACTGAGAATACATTATGGCATACAAGCAGGGGATTGTTTTTTCGTTGTTGTTTTATACATCATGTATTATGGAATTTAGTTTCAGAATAATTGTTGTGATTTAATCAGATATAGGTATATCTAAATAGGGTTTGAAATATTAATTATTAAATTTCAGTATAAAAAAAAAACATATTATATTCTTCTTAAAATGTCATAACTTTTGTCGTGTCGTTTAATACGGTGTTATACAATATTATACTTACAATTAAAACCTCTTGTAAAAATGTCACGGACTTAATGTGCGCGTGATGGTATTATTATTTTGTCATTTTTGCGACAGGTAGACATTTCATCACTAGGGAATTAACTAATTAAAAAGTTATTTTTCCATTTATAACTTTTAACACGATGCTTATTAAATGTATAACTTAACGAATTACTTTTTATTACCACGCGCTGTAACATAAAATGACGAGTTATATTTTTCAACGTTACAAAGTCACTCGTGGAAAACTTTATTGTGCTATAAAATAAGTATTTTTTCCCGTGTTTGAAACAAATGTCATATTAAAATTCAAAATATTACGTATTATATCTGTTTTTATTTTCGTCGGGTAGTAATAAAATTATTAATTTGATTATCTGTAGCCACATAAAAAAAATAAAGAGAATATAATATAATAGTTAGCTATAATAATATATAATAGTATATATTTTCAATTTTTATTCGTACACACAATATCAGTCTGATATGTCTAAATACATTTATTTTGTTTACAGTGTTTTAGTGGTTGGCCACTTAGGTGTTGCATATTATGGTAAACAAATATTTGAGCTATGATGGGTGTTAACAGATAACGCTTGAAAATCACATAAAAGCTACATTTTGCCAGCATTGAGGTAATAGAGTAAATATTTTTTTAGAAACAAAAAACCGCCATCGACGGTAAATTATATTTTTATGTTTATATAGGTCTATTTTGTATATGAACTGTGTTAATCGTTAGGTGTATTTAACGGGAAATGCTGTGAATTAAATATAATTAAATTGAACCACATTAAATGCGTTTTTGAACGTTGTTTATTGGTACGAAAATTTATCTAATAGTAATATACTAATATGCTACAAGGTGTAATTTGTTATTATTTTTTTTTGTTTATGCAATTTGTCTAAAAGTTTATTGATCGATTTCCCATAGTTCAAAATGCACCGAATGAACACATTTATATATAATAATACTAAGTAATAAGCATCACTATATAAAATGACACATTTACAATAATATTAATAAAAATAATTATTAATAATAATTATTTTTTTTATAATTTATACTGCATTACTGCACGGTACACTTATTATAATATTAATTATGGTTATGTTATAAGTTCATTTAGTATATTATATGTTATCATACGTACCTACAACTATAACATTGTTGTTATGATGTTAAGATGTTATAGTTGTTGTTGTAAGTCATACGTATTTAAATAGAAGCAGTCAATAAAACAGTTATTGATTGGTACAATTCAAATCAATTTCTTTATCGAAAACTGCGATATATTATAATAATTTAACATTTTAATAATATAATATTATAAATGCTGTTATTTATATATAATCGAATATATATATAATATATCTACCTACTGTTATATATATATATATATATATATATATTTATATGTATATAGTTGAAAGTTTAAAACTCGTTCACTTGATGAAAAAAACCACTAATGAGTTTGATTAAAATAATATTTAATCCATATATTATATACATGTATAAATTGTTTATTTTATAGTGTATAACTAATTTACATATACCTAATACTTATGTGTTATTATTATTGTCGATTCACGTGAAACTATGCGTAAATCCATTTCTACAGAGTGGTTGGGGTGATTTTTTTGAGGGAACATTTTCAGGTGTGAGGCGTTTGCCGGGATGGGAAAAAATATAGTGTTTTATTGTACAGCACGCGATTAATACAAAATCAAAACATCTAATTCGTATAATAGCATACGCCTATACCCATAAGACCATAATACAATGCATCCCGGTGCAGCAGACTGCAAAAACATATATTTTTGCCTCCGTACAATATAATAATAATAATAATCTCGTTTCGTATAATAATAGAGGTGTATGTGTATATGGATTTTGATTGACTGCGCTGTGCCGGTGAAGAATTATTAAACGTCAATGCGACGGCTGATGTATATACATCTGTATATAGTGATGCTGCAGACGCGGTGCCGGTGCGGCATCGGCATTATATATAAATATAGTTCCAATGATGCCAGAGCAATATTGAAATATACGACAGAAGTTGATTGATCGATCGACTGTGCGATCAAAAGACGCGAGTCGTATGTATAGTATAATAAATAAACATATAATAATGTTATATAGATCATCGTGATAATATGGCGAGAACGTCAGGAGCGAATATTATTATATAAAGACGCGTTCGAAGAATTCGAGTGTCGGAATATTATGTATAGGCAGTTATTTACTTTCATGTATAGTCTCGAAAAACGGTCACACGACGTACGTTTACGATGATACTTTATTATTATTTTATCGTGCGAATTTTGAGGATTTACCTACGTTTTTGAATTCGTTTGCAGGAAAGAAGAAAAATAAGTAGAATAAATGCGGCCGTACGACAGTTATTTTCCAGGTAAATATATGTATACCTACATATCATACAATGTAAATTTATCATTGCAACTGCGCAAATACATAATGTATATTCGTCCTTTAATAATGTACCTCGAAGACAGACTGTGGGACCGTACATGTGTGTATATATATATAAGTATAATGCATACGAAAACGTCTAAAAACCCTATAACTCATAGCAGACTTGGGAATCCTACGAATAATAAAATAGCTTATTTACTGCGGAGTGGTCGAAATGTCCCAAAGTCGTGTTCCCGTATGATCCATTTTGTATATGAAGGACCGGATTTATATATAAGGTTATTATATATTGAGTCAGTGGTGTCATTTTTTCATCACATTTTTATCAAATAACTCTTGTATTGCATATTTTATGATTTATATTATTTTTCTCTAATCCTTACGACGAATATTGTTATTTACTAACTACATAATTTAAAAATATAAAATATAGAAGATATTTAAAATTTTATCTTACCTAATTAAAAATCTGTTAACTTACGATTAAATAACAAAAATATTCTGAAGTATATAATATTTTCTTCTTGTTTTCATTTTTAAAATTAAACTTGTATCCACTGCACAGAACAAAAATCATAGAATAAGAATTCTATAATCAACCTATATGATTATTTATGATTACTAATATTACTCAATATAATAATATAGCCGATTATTTTTATCGTATATACGATAATAATATAGTGTTTCTTTTCTTTCACATACCACACGTCAACTTACATGCACATCTTCGTTTGTCTATACTCTGTACAATGATAGAACACAAACCATGGCAATTTTGTGCATCTCCACGAGACTTCTCGCCATAGTGGAACCGGTCTCGATGGCAGTGTATCGCATGGGGACACGCACAAGAATCGATTTTCGTAGGGCGATATAGAACATGACGTGTATTCTTCCGTTGGACAGGGCATATCATATTTTATAAATACATTCCATTATTCTAACTGTTAATTATTAATAAATAGGTAATAAACATTTGCTTATAACCAATTTATCATTGTGATAGTAATTTATCATTCCAAATACCCAATATTATAATTCTTACTAAATACAAAATATTTAGCATTTTGCATTTATTTATTCTGCAGTTAATCATTGTGATTGGCAATAGCGACAGAATTACATACAAAATTACTTCTATAGTATTTACTATTGAAACAGTAATGTACTAAAGTTACAACCTTTGACCGTCTAGCCATGTTGTATATTATATAACTATTATCTCTGTTTTAACAATTTTATGATCAAATAATAATCGGTTCTTTATAGATGATAAAATAAAAAATAATATTATTTTATTGAATTCGCGTACTTTTGAGTATAATATTGCTTATAACCATTGACTATTTTTAAATAATAGGAAAGTTAAAAGCACGCGTCATACAAATAATAAAATAATAATTTTATCATATTATATTATATATTATACTAGCTGAATAAACTATTTAAATAGTAATTAAAGCAATTAAAGTCTAACTATGTAATATATAATTTATTTTTTTATAATTTAACTTAATTTATGATATTATTTATAACTGAAATGACAAATAAAATGAAATTTAAAATAATAAGAGTGATTTACTCGTAGAATCATTTGGTACAACCATGGGGAAAAAAGTCATTAAATTATTTAAATTGACATACTAAAAATCGACACCCTTAAATACAAATCCCTCTCTCCCTCCTCTTAGACAAAAAAATGAAAAAATCGGATGACTTAGCGGCACTCGGGAGGGTATGTATTTTAGAACAGCTCTGTGAAAAAAAAATTGAAAAAAAGTTAAATAGTGTCGTCAAAAAATTGGAATAAAAAAAAGGCCTGTTATTTATATATATTTATATATATATAAAGATTATAAATACTTCATTTTAACTGTACATGTTATTATAATATTCTTCAGGAAAATTTTTTGAAATATTTTAAGATAATACGTATTATGATGAAGGAAACAATGCACGTAATATTAAATTGCACATGTTATGTTACTTATGCCAAGCTCATATAATAAATGATTACCGTTCAAGTGTAGGTGTAGGTGTATTATATAATATGTGAATTTCGTAATTTTGTAGTCGTGAGCTTAAAATAAAAAAACTACCTTGTTTCATAAGTTGAAAAAAGTAACCACTGATTATACTAATCGGCATATAAATAATATTTCACTAAAATTAAAATATTATCTTTCCAACACGCATTAATGCAGCGTGCACGTCATCGTCATCGAAAAGATAAAATATATTTTTTTTAAATCGACGATCGTTGAAGATTTGGAGTTGAAATTAATTAACGTTTTATTGATTACTATAGATAATATGGAAACCCTAGTAATCGTCAATGATCGAAATCGGAATGATATAGAGCAGCGGTTCTCAAACCGTGGTACGCCAAACACTACATGGTGGTACGCGGAGGCTCATATTTGGATAATAAACCCATTCAATTATTTAATTCATATCTTATTTTAAAAAACTAATAAATAAAAAATAATTATACTGTAGTTGTAGTATTTTACTGCTTTATTATTTAAAATAAGTATATTTAACTATACAATTTGGAATTTGGATCGTTCTATTTGTAATCATTAGTGGTACGCGACTGATTTATATTATACTTAAGTGGTACGTAAAAAAAAAGTTTGAAAACCGCTGGTATAGAAAATACGTTTTATTCTATTTGTACTCGAGAAATGCTATTATAGTATACATACTTTTCCGTTTGAACAAATTTCATCCGTTTAAGCTTCTATATGGTTTAATAATATGGCATCATAGGTTTTATTATTTTCATTTAATGCAAGGTTTGGTCACATAATAACGTTATACTGAAGTTTTGTTATTAACAGTTATTATCACTTATGGCCGGAAAACTTATAGGTTTCTAATCAAATATAATTTTACAACAAAACACACTATACACCGCGGGTTAATATACAAATCATGTTTATAACATTTCAAGAAAATCTTCAATGGTGAAACTTGTATAAATTACAGTAAATATATGAATTATGCAGCTTGTTAAATTATTTATGATACCCGTCTTTACGAGTTACAGTTTATTTGAAATCTTTGTTTTAATGTTTATTTGTTGACATTATTTTCTGCCCGCACAGATAATCCAATTCATGACAAACTTTTAAAGTAACACCGTATATTTCTGTAAGTCATATCATAATACTTATATGTTATGAATGTGTATTTGATTTTTTTTTATATAACTTTTCAATGTTGAGACTTAATTTAAATGTCCATAGAGATGACCGTTCAACCAGGCGTGGTTATAGGACTATATTTTGGTATGGGCAACAGTAGATTTATAATTAGGTTTTAACTGCGAATAATATTCCTCATTTCCTCCCCTCCTCCCCACAAAATGTTTTTAATAAAATATTTATGTTCAAAACTTCCACAAATGACAAATACCTTATAAATATTAGCAGTAGGTACATTATCATAGTATGTATAACTAAAAATCTTTATATATTAATTATACCTAATAGGTAGGTAATAGCCCGAATAATTAATAAAGATTTTAAATATAAAGGAGTAATCCTTAGTTAAGTAATTAAATATAATCATATTTATTTAAATATATTTAAATTTAACTTTAAAAAAAGTAATTCAGACTTTTTTTTTTTAAAAAAACTGTAAAAGCTAAATTTGAAATTGGATTTTTCTGTTTTTTATGCTTCCAAATACATCAAGGACAGCAGTTGGATCTCTTAATAATTTGTCTGCGACGTTTTCTGTATCAATTGATAATAGTGTAAGGCCGCTTAATCGTAAACTCTTCATGGTAGATTTTATACATGTCTTAACACGGCTTATGATGGAAAAACTGCGTTAAGTTAAGTCAAATTATAAAACATCTTATTTTTGTATATAAATTAAATTTTTTAAAGTAGCGGCATTAGAAATTTTTGTATGGGCAGCTGCGCACCCTGCAGCCCATACGCTAAAATCGCCACGACGTTCAACTCCATGCAAAAATTTCGGAAATTATATTCAATGTCAGCAAATAATAGTTTGGAGAAATTTTTAAAATGTTCAAGTGCAAATTATGGTGAATATCAAAGATTTTTGCAAACAGGACCAACTGCACGTAGCCCTTCAGTGCTTATTATACAGAAACACCAAACCGATCTATAATCGATCATAATATTTAGCAACATTTTGCAGGTCAATAAATGTTGGCTTTCAACTTAATTGTAAATACGTGCAACTCAGCCCGCCCGAGGAGAGCGGGTTAGGTTCGCAATCCAAAACGATTTTCCACATAGACACGCGCCAATGCTATAATGCATTGATTCTTTTTGATTTATTGTTTGTACCACTGTTATATTATATTAACACATTTTATGATTTAAAAAACTGTTAAACGTAAAAAAATAAATATTGACCGTTGAAGTAACACCGCTCTGCGTCATAACCGAGTGCATGTGCGGTCGTATAATAACCGTATTGCGGCAGTGTATCAAAGTATATAATATGATATTTTGTTGTATAAACGGAAATCGATTGCCGTCCGTCGTCGTGCGGTATACCTACGACACATAATATTATGTGTATATATATTTAACGTGATATATATATATGTATATGATTATTATTATTATTTACTCCCTACGGCGAGTGCTCGTTTCTCTCGTGCGGATGCGGTCGTATCAATATTATATTTTGTACTATCGTGTCATGACTGCCTACACACACACATGCCGCATATACGATATACATATTATATTGTGTATCATACGGATACGATAATATATTATTATTATTATTATTGTCATCGTGTGTGTACGAGCAGCGTGTCGCCAAAACTACCGTTGTGCCCCACACTCGGATGATAAAAGAGAGCTGTGTGGAGAAGAAATTAATCCGGAGAAAGAAAAGGAGTGTGCGGACATGGACAATATTATTATCATAGTGGCGGTACATGACAATGGTTAGGTAGGCGATGGACGGGCACGCACAACACACACGTTAAAAGGTTACGTCATATATTATTACGTATATATATATATATATAACAGCAGTATAGTGGCGTATATGGGTCGAGAAAATCGCATGCACCGGACAAGCCGCGCCATTGTGTCGACGAGCCTACGCGACGGAATTCGACGAGACGCGTGTAATGTGCAATATTACTTTCGGGGAAGGACCTTTCACCGAAAATTTCTCCGGGACTGTGGGAAAAACGGCGTCCCGTGCGATAATACCCACCCGGGCTAGGTACACATGAAGCGTATAGTATGTGCGCGCGACGGGTAGCCGCTATACTTAGGGCCGTTTAGACGGACATAAATCCGACTGGGCCCCGTTTACAATAATAATAATCATAATATATCAAGTGCTTATTATTATTATCATTATGTGTGTGTGTACCCGACTTTCTAAAAATTACTGTACATTACGCTACAATAGAAACCATCAAATCGACTCTCTCCTCCGCACGCAGCATATTATATTGTTACACACCACAACCGTACATCGGTATCGGGTTCACGTTACACTAGCAAGTCGCAAACACAGAAGGATTTGTCAGCTATATATATATTTTTACGCGCACAACAGTTATATTAATATAATAGTAATAATACTACCGTCGCGAAACCCTTAAGGACACGCGTAGTATAAGATTATATGGACGGATAACGGGTCTTCGGGTACTGAAGCATAATAACATTAATGTTTTATATAATATACGGACGGGCCAGCGGGATCCTGTCCTGCAGTATCCTTACTGTTGTGGTGTAACGGGACATGCAAGACTCTAGTGTAAGCGTATTATAGAGACCGATATGCTATCGCCAGTTAAATGTTTATTTTTTCATTTCGAAATTATGCAGCTCTATGATTTCATCTGGCTTGAAAAAATATGGTTTTTTATCGTACCGATAGGATAGCATTTTGTAAATAAAACTACGATTGGGTGAGCTATTTTGTTTATTTAAATTAATAGTTAGTACCAGTGGTACCATATATGTATACTGTATATATAGCATATAATATATATATATATATTTATGTAAGGATACACTTAACGGTTTTATAAATATATAGATATACAGAGTTCATACTTTTATCGAAAACAATTAACAATGATCAACCAGATCAGAATTGGACACACTTTGGCAAACCCATAAACCTGTTGGAAGCTCATTCCATTATATTATGTAAAACATGCAATTGAAAATTAACCAAAAGACTTCAGAAAATATACTTAGATTACCTGCACCCGAATATCTTTGTACCAGGAATCATAGTAAAAAAAACTTGTCAATTTTTTCAAATAAACTAATTCAGATTACTTAAATTTTAAATTGCAAACTTCAAATCGAACTTTTTATAAATACTTAATCTGAACAATCTTACGCCAATATCCAAGCAATCGAGGCTAATTCTTTAAAACGAAAAAATTATGTGTGATTTGATCAATAGCAGTTTGGATGGTATTCTTAAAAGTGAGTCGCGTGGAAAATATTGCTATATTTAGTCAAATTATTTTAGCTGGTATATTGATTTGCAATATTTTTCTATTATTCATTTGTTTGAAACGAAATAATTATTATCGATATATTATACACTTATTTATGTAACGCATCATTCTATAATAATTACACGGTATATATTTTGTTAAAAATATAAAGAAACTATGTTCTTTTTCAATTCATATTAAAATGCCATTGTCATTGCTCCGAGAAAAAAAAACACACACGGTGATAATTAGTTTTATTCAGTTTTTATTTTAGTACATAATACGTATTACGTTGTCTACAATACTATAATTTTTATTCCATCGTCAGCTGCAGAAGTGTTGTTTTATACATAAAAAAAACGCGTTACTTATATTTTATTTTTGTTATCTCCAACGACGTGGTAGGCAGTTATAGGTAAATAAAATTTAAAAGTTTTGAATCCGATATGGTGCCAAGTGAAACCGACAAATCTTATAAAGCGAACAGCAAAGATAATATATATACCAATCGGAACGTGAGTATCGTTATACGTACTAAATTTAAATACGACCTATTTATTTATTTTCCGTTTAAAACGTTATTTCCATTATACGTCTCCAGTTGTAATTTTAAATTTATGACCTTTTCGCAACTCAATTTTGTACTATACATAATATTATAATAAATAAAACGATCGTTGACAATAAATCGCGTATAGCTCATCGTCATCATTATTACACATCAACAACAAGATGTATTTTTACAACGTTATTTTATTCGAAAAATAACACGCAACATGTACCACGTGTAAAATATAATGTACCACAAAACCTGCCATTTTAAATAATTAGCAAAATACAAGCATAGGAGGTAGACATAAGTCACACGTCTATTTATGTTTTTTTGTACATAACTTCTATGCCGAATACGACCATTGTATACCAGCAGAGGTCGCAAACGACAGTTATTATTATTCCTCCGATAAGCTGGTGGTACCGGTTTCTACAGTCTGCACGTATTTCATGCCGCGAATTTTGTAGGGCATATCGTTTTGAAATCGTTTTCACGATAATTCATCGTCATCAACTCGTCGGCGCAAAAGAGTTTGTAATATAATCTAATAACCTTTATAAGTTTAAAACAAACAAATAACAATATTGTGTCGTATTGCTCAATGTAGTTATAAGTTTATAAATCACAACTCATCGATGCTGAAGCCTTGGCCTCATAGAAATACATAAAATACGTAGATATAGTAAAAGATTTTGCAATGATAATTTAGGAACCACACATAGATATATTAGTTGTGTATTTTTTATTCAACGAATTTTTAGTGACTGTAATCACGTTTTTATTGAGCAGAATAATATTGCTCTAACCATGATAAATATGATGATTGATTTTTGACACTTATTTTTAGTCTATAGTGTGTGCATTGAGAGATAAGTAAAAGGACATTTCTCTTATTTTCTACAGGAATTGATATAAGCCGTTAAGTCAACGAAAAACCACGGGAAAACTAGTTTATTAAGGCATTTTTATGTCATACAATTCAAACATAATAGATAATCATAGAAAACCAAAAAATATTTAATAAGTGTTAAAAGCAATAGTTGCCCAATTATACATGGCCCGTCTTTTATTTTTCTGAATATAGTTTTTCGTATATGTAATCATTGAATTCAAATTTAAAATATATCAATAACAGCAGTGACTCAATAACGAGGCGCGTAAACTCAATATCTTCATTATGTATATAGTCTAGGTGATGAGGCTTTTAGCTTTTTTTTATACCTTTATTTATTTATTTATCTGTCAAATTACTGTCAGTTTATCCGTTTTCCTAATAGGATCACCATAGTTTATAATTTTATAACGCATTATTATCTATTATATATTTTGTTATTTATACATATTATCCAATTAATTATTATAATTTACACGACTAAACAGGTTAATCAAACTAATTAATTTAAATTAATTAAATTAATAAATTTTGTAAATTAATCAGATCGATTTTTGCCACGCTTTGGGTGGTTATGGTTTTATATGTTTTAGTTTTATTGCAACTGTAATTCTCGAAGAACGGCCTTCTTATTTCCATTTGTTTTTTCGCAAATATATCGGCCATTCAATGCACAGCAATGTCGGACTCTGCAGCAAAGTTTATATTATATGCCTATTATACTTAAACGCGATAAAAAATAATAATAATAATAATAATGAATAAAAAACGGCGTTTTATGTGCCTATATAGTCGGGATAAAAACAAACAATAATTATCGTTAACGCGCATATGCGTGTGTGTGAACTATATTATATGTAGTAGTACCTCCTGTATACTGCTATAGTCGTCGTTATACTTGATTGTGTCGGACGGACAGCGGAAACCGACAAACAAACCGATAAAAACAAATCGATCGTAATTTTTACCCACATGTCAGTGGTTTGTAATTTTTTTCATACGTGTGCAAGACTGTATATGAAGTCGTTTTCATTATAAGTACTCTGTTCGGACGTTATTACCTAAATAAATATAAACATGGAAAAAAAAATAGTGTACTTAACAATAACGATTTATCCAGACACGATGTTTGTATGTATTACTTGTGCAATAATATAATATGTTGTATGTATAATAATATAGTAATGACGAAGATCGTACAGCAAAGATTGGAAGACCGCGTAACATACCAATCCATATGTATTATATATCTATATCTAATATAATAAAGATGTTTTTGGAATTTCTAATAATAATAATAATATGTACATGGACAGCAAATCGTAAACCTGTGTATATATAGTTACTTTGTTATTGTTAGCAGTATACGCGTTCCTATCGGCTGTAGCCCTTAAGCACAAAAAGAAAATACCTTTTTAACAAGCCGTAAGCACAAATTAATTTTACAAAAATAAAGTGTATTTTATTAAAATTATATAGTTATTAATATAATTATGCTGCTAGTGGTTATAAAATTAATTAAGAAATTTAAAATTTAAAAATTGCCAAGATGTCTCAAATACAAATAAATTGAAAGCCACATAATAATCTATATATTTAAGATATAATATTATATCAAGTTGAATACCAATTACCATTATTGATATAAGTTATCTTTAATGATTATCGACCGTCAACGTAATTTGTTACGATAAAATACGATATGATAATACTAAACTTCAACTGAACTAAATCACTGCATGTTGATATATTTTTGAATTATAAAAACACTATATACTTAATATTTTAAAGTAATAATTTTAAAATGAAACTTATAGTGTAACGGGTACAATATTGTATCAGGTAATACAATTTTCACCTACTAAGGTACAAAAGCTCAAAACGAATTTGGGCTTTTGCAGGTCTGTCGAAAAAAAATAAACGATTTGCTCTTTTGGGTTTCACCGGTTCCCATCATCTCGTCGTCGTTCCGGGCAATAATGCAATAATGCAATATTATACATTGTATTTATACAACGGCGTGCAGGTGTATTATATCAAAGCAAGTATAGGTATCTATCCTGCTCAATATCGTTATAATATACTATGTTATTATGACCTTTACGGCGAATCGTGTGAAACATTAACCTAAGACTCGTGCCATTTTTATAGGTATAATATAGATACATAATATTATTATGCGCGCCGTCACGCCGACCTCATTATTAAGTATGCGTACCACTACGATCACCGCGGTTTGTCCACGAGGGATGTTTTTAACGAAAAACCGCCTTCTTATATATTGTATGATACTTTTTGCAAATGCGTTTATAGTGGAGATGACATACTATATTATCGCTAAACTGCGCGCAATATATAATATAAAATACAGCACGTCGTATAATATGATATTATATTATAATATATTGATATTATTATACGCATATGGCAACCAACGTGTAACGCGAAACGGGGCGCGAAGAGCGAGAGCGAACGTTGTATTATTATAGCTAGACATCGTCGCGTATCAGCCGCAACTTCCGACCTCCGTCTTGACCTTATATATATATATATAAACTTTGGGTGGAGAAATCGGTGGTGGCTCGGGGGTACAATCCCTTCCCGCCGGCCGGCTCGATATATATAGAGATGTAATCTATTTTATTAAACGGTCTCCACGCCCTCGTTCTTAACACGTACATAATATCCTCCACGCGTCGATTTATATATATATATATATATGCTTACGTCTAAATGTCGACTTAATTGTTAAATAGGACGGATGCGGTGCGGTGGCGACCAGTGCGCTACAGCTCTTCTCTTCTCGCGCGCGATTATGTGTGGACAATAACGGTTCGGGCCAAAAGGATGATATAATATCGGTAACGGGCGAGGGCGAGGCGAAGAATCGAAAAGGAGGAGGCTGTAATAATATATATATATATAGGGGTGGTGGGGCATTCCGGACGTCGTTGGGGGGTGTATATGAGAACTGATAAAACGGTAATAATGACCACGCGCGCGCGTGAGACGGCAGCTATTACGCTATATAATTTACGTGGCATGTATTTAATTGTGTTCCTAATGAACGGACCAATGACCGGTGTGTGTGTTTGTGACCAGCATCCGATACGATCCACCCAAACGTTATTAGCCGATAATTTATGACAAACACGTCGCTGGCGGAGGCGTGAGCGGATAGGGGTAGTTTTTGGACTACGAGAGAGGGCGTTGTTATATTTCGTCGTTTTATCTGAGATTTCTCTCTCTCTCTCTATAAATATTTATATATATATATATATATATTGACCACATTACTCACCCGCTCACCCTGCAGTACTGCACAACGAGAGATAATAATATTACGGTATATTATTTGTTATTTGTTATATAAATTATAATTAATGTATTTTAATGGTTCTCCGGTGTAATATGTGTGAAACACATACATAATAATATATTATATTGTATAGTAATACATTTCGATGTAATATGTATACTTACGTTAAAAACGATTTATGTTATATTTTAGTAAATAGTTATGTTATTAAAATATTATTGACTTTGCAGAGTTGTATATTATTGTTTAAATACAAAGACGTAATATACTATAGTCTGCAGTCTCTATAGTCCTATAGAGTAGTTAATATTGGTAATGAGTTGTGGACTTTTCTGCTTACTGTGTTCACAAAATTAATATAAATAATGTGATAACTATAATATAATATATAATAATAATAGTGTACAGGGTGATTCTTTTATCATTACACACTCATTATTTCGTCAAGTATTGACTTTATATCTTTTTTTTTTTTAATATTTTGTTACTGTATGAAATTTTAATTTTTTTACTCTATTTTTTAATATGTATAATTTGGATAGTAAGTAGATAAATAAGTAGAATAAGTGTGTTTTTGAATAACTCATGATTTTTTTTTTTCGTTAAGTACTAACTAATGTATAATAACTTTAACGCGCATGATGTTTAAACAATCTACACACCGAATACAGGACAAATTATCGTCACTCGGCGCGTTTACGAAATATGAGTATAATGTTATTATAAGTATGTATAGGTAAGGTAAGCGTTTAACTGCCTATATCCGGCAAAATAACATCGCCCAAACGCGGATGTTTCTCCGCTCTAAGTATTATTATACATATATTTATACGGTTATTATAATACGTATACACACGACAATGCTATTATGCGCATCGGAAAATAGAAAACGTATATACGTCGTACAGTACTTATTACTATACCTATAGTATATATTATGATGTACTTACCTGTACACTGTACAGTGCGCACATTACTATAACTCCGTATGCGACAGACGTAGCTGTTTCAATTATTCATGTGCCCCATTTCACGTTGGATTTCTTCGTTTGTATCGACACGTCATATATTATATTTTGTGCGCGTGCACATGACGTTGTCGGAAATATTGTACAGGAAAATGCATTCAGAACGACGACCGCCATCGAATTCGCGGGGCATACCTACTTTACTTTTATTATTTTTAAATCAGTGACGACGGTGGCGCTTATGAACTGACACGTGCATTATTAAAACCAAAGCGTCGAACTATTTATCGGTCATGGCTAAGTTTATTTCGTTTAAGATCTTCTAAGGATGCGTATTGTTTCCTCTGCAAATCGTTTTGTATACACGTCATCCGCGTCGGTACGGAATGAGGGCTGTTTAAGTTGTTACTCGTTTACCTCGTCACAAGGTATAGTTAAGGGGATAAATTAATCAACAGTTTTTGGATGTACAATTTTATTTTTATTGTTATCAATTAGATTTTCTTTAAATAATAACATCAAACGTGTTTTTGTTTTTTAATTTTAATAATTGTTAAACTCATACTTAGAATATTTAAATATTATACATATTCATACAATTATAAGTACCTATAAAGCTATAAATGTATTGTTAAATATTAATATAATATCGTAAACGTTTTATAATATTTACTATTATACCACTTTTATGTGAAAACGCTGTGTGGGTAATGCTGTATCCTGAGGATTTTTATTCCATTTTAATATCTATATACAAGTACACGGAGCACCGATGTGTACGAGCGTTCAATTATTGTCATGCGTATATGATACATATAAAATTACAATATTACATATAAGTAAATACAATGTGCATTAGCGGTACATACTATACGTATTTTATATGTAATATACAGAACGTGTTCGAGCGTACATAATTTAGTGCACCATTAAATCTAGTGCAGTACACACAACGTACGGGCGGTTTAGAGAATGCGATATACACGTGATTGACAATATACTACATGCACACATACACACCCCCACACCCACACTCGCGTGCGAGTATAAAGGGTAATAATAATATGTGTTTTACCCACGCGGATTTTTACAGATGCAGTCCTCCTTTTTCTTCCCATTGCACCGCGAACACGCGATTTAATACTTATAATAATATAATACAATATAACGCCGCCGATGCAGAGAAGTCGTTTATACTCGCGTCCGCGCGTGATAGATTTATACAGCGCTGCAATGCACACGCACCGAACTCGGGTATAAAATATACATACGGTTACACGTCATCGAGCAAAGGGATCGAGACGATATTATTATTGTACATCATACTGTAAATATGCCATACGTCCTGCAATATATACATACACATATCGTGAACACCGACATATTATATATGTATATTATGGTATATCGTATAATATAATTCATATTTATATAAGAGGTTCTTATTCTGTATATTCGATGTCACCGCCGCCGCCGCCGCATAATACAACCCGAGAATACAACGCGAATCAAAAGTCATATATTTTTGCTCGCTACCGACCCCGTTATACGATACGTATTATGCGGCTATATAAACGTGTTCTTTATCTTTGCGGGATGGTGAGATGAGGGATGGGACAGAGATCCGGTGAAGTTTCTTTTCGTATCAAATATGTCAGTTATATTTGCTTTGATTATGCATCTTAATATAATACATAATAATAATTTTTAAACTTTATTAATTTTATTAACATGATAAATAACTTAGTTAATCTTTAACGATCAGTTATTAAAGTTGTTACTTTTATATTAGTTTAGTATAGATAAACTTTTACTTATCTGATGGTTTATGGTACATTATGGAACAATACGATTTTTGTTAAAAGCCCGAATAAAATAACGTTTTTCATTTGTTTACGGAGTACGGCAAGTAATTAATAGCGCATTAATTTACATCGTATTGGCTCTGTCTTGTAAACATCACATCTACAAGTAAATTTTCAATCGGCACAACTAATTTTGTGTTGTGAGCTATGACCTATGAACTATGAACATAGTGTAAATTGGTCTATTATCAAAGTTACAAGCGAGAATATTCGTATTTTAATTGTCAAGTGAGTTATAATGTTGTGAAATATTACAATTTTAAAATACCCATACTTTTAATAAATGTATGAATTGGTAATTATAACTAATTGTATAAAAATTGCTACAAAATTATGATACAAACAAAACTTCATGAAGTAGTAATGTTAAAACCTACAATTTAATAATAGGTCAAATTATTATAGGAGCTAACGATAAATTTGCCATATGTTGTACAATTGTAAACAAAAACGTTTGTATAAGGTGATGGAGTTACCACACAACTGGTGAAACATACTAAATGTATATTAACGTATATTATATATATATTATAATATATAGTGTACAGAAATGGCTAACGCAGAAAAACATTACGGGTGGGGGGAACGTCCACATCTTTTTTAAAAAATATCTTTGGATTGCTATAAATCGTACATCACATCAAAGCACATTTCTTTGGGAATGGGGAAAACGTAATTAAAAAATCGGATTTTTTAGCCCATATATTATTATATAACTATTTGACTCGCACCTCGTTGGTATTGATCTGACGTTATTCGTCAGTAGCTATATATATATATATATATATAACAATATTATGTGTACGACATTACACTGGAAGCTGAATAATATGATACACAAGTATATTATATATTATTATATAATAATTTCAGTGGCCGTCGTCTCGCGCCGTATTTATCCACGCACACGACGGGTGTGTGTGCATATAGGTATAACGTGAGAGTTGTACCCATATGTACTTAAACTGATATTATATAATAGTAATGTATGCGATTTCGTGTGACACCGTGCGTGTCGTGCGCGAGATGAGCACCGCCACCGTCACTGTAGTCGTCCCCCGTTCGATCATAACCCGGCAGTCAAAATCCGCGATTCCAGTCCGTTTCTCGGCACGGGGGGCCCGCCGAAAAGTATATTGCCGACTGCCGCACAACATGATAATGATATACTATAATATACGGCGTGATCATTATTTCCATCCGTGTAAGCCACGCTTCGGGTGTATTATAATATTATACATTATTGTTATCATAATAACGCGTGCGTGTGCGTGCGCGGCACCGCAGTCGCCGCGAGAGGACGTATCGTTCACATGTACCTACCTGCCTACCCGTGTGGCTGTATCGGAGTCTTTAACAGACATAAGACAGTCAGACAGATGCTTGGCGAACGTCATCTCTGTCGTTATATCATGTATGCATGATACAATATTGTACATTATTATATTGTACACGTACCACAGCAGTCTTCGACGAGAAGCCGTGTAGTCCCTGTTGATTAAGTATACATTATAATAATATGCTACCCGTGTCTTGTTTCAGTCCTTGTCCCTTAATATTTTTCACACTTGTGCCTCGTGGTGTTTTCCTTATTCTCTCGTAGAACCTTTTACCCATGTAGGTCACACACTACACTAAATGGAATACTATTACTATGCGTAATAAACCGAGTTCGTTTGATTTCTTAAACCAGACAAACCATCTGTCTTCAACTGAAGTATATCATGGTATTTACTATAGCGTATTGTTACTTATATTTTAATTTTACCCATATTATACTTAATTGTATGTTTACCGCACACGTCGTTAATTAAGTACAACATTTTAGATTTGTTCGTTCTACGTTGTTGTTGTTTTTAATTTTATAGCAAGTAGTCATTGTAATATCTATTATAAATTATATTTATCTGTAATAAATAATATTATTACTATAATAGTTTTATAATATCGAATAGCACCGACGAAAGGGCATGTACAGATAATATTATTATCGTCTCTATTTTCTACTTTTAAGAAGTAAATTTGAAATTTTATAAAAAACAAAGAATAACAATATTTTCAAAAAAAAAATTTAGTAGATTTGTTATAACACATGTAACACATGTAATATAACGAATGCGTGTATAGCGTGCTCTAAGTATAATTTTTACTACACGACAAAAAAAATCGATTGCATTGACATTTTTTAATTAACGTATTTTTAAATTTTATTAATAAAAGAGAAAATTGCGTCTATCAGACCTATAAATGTGGCCACAATAAATATTATTATATTTGCATGTGTGGCGTACTCAGTGTAATAATGTGGTCTAAATAAGTATATCTATATACTGTTGTGTTCTCGTATATATTTATTAAACCGGAACGAAATGTGTGTGCATAAATCGTGTTCGGTTCGGCGAATTGACAAAATCATTTTATAAAATGCTCTTTTTTCAACTCGCGATAAATTCTTCTATTTATTTTTTTTTAAATCAGCTCCTGCCCTGTATCGGGAGAGTTTTTTTATTCTTATCGTAACGCACATTAATTCTATATAACGTTTTTTCGTGTCCGCGCACATCCGAATTCGGCGGGATCAGATTAAATTGGCGCAGGTCGAATAATTGACATAAAAACGATTTATATTATATAGAGTCGCCCTCAAACGCAAAACGAACAAACAAAAAAGTGAAATGTAACAATACTAAAAGTATAACGACACCCTTTTTCAGCTCTATGATTTTTTTCCTAGGAAAAAAACCGTCTATATAAAAAAAACATTTAAATTTTAAACATATTTTGTCAAATAAACCACCGTTAATAAAATAGTGATCAACCACGAAGCTCAACAGTATTCTGAAGCACAAAAAAATAGGAAATAAATCAATTATCGATGATTACTGGCTTCTATGTGAAATCTAAAATAGAAATAACTATAATGTTTTTTTTTTTTTTTTAACAGATTTTGTGTCGATTCCGTTAATCATACAATGAGTTTAGACAAATATTAAAACACACTCGAATTTAAATTAAAAATTTCATCTGCTGCTAAAAACATTGTGATGTTAATAAGTTTCCAATTGAATCATTGTGTATACTATATACAATACTACGACTACGACACGCATATAGTTATCGAATGTTTTTGAAAAGTAAATAAAATAATATAGGTACACAGCGATTTGCCTAGTATTCGTTATGAAACAAATAATTTTTTTAAATTTTGATATTTTTTTAAAAATGTGAGTATAATAAATTTATACAATATTACATCTATTTTATTGTTTTATAAAATCCTGCATTTATAAGGACATATTATATTATATATCCATACTATAATATGTGTATTATAATATATATAAACATGATGTAAAATCTTAAGTATTTAAAAAGTCCTTAAGTCTATACAACAATTTCAAAATTTAAAATTTGAATAAATTCATTACTAGAGGATAAATAGGGGTGACCATGCTTGGTGAATCACTTTGTATTAAGGTACATGTGTAAAAGTAGCTAGCTTGTCTAATAGTGGTTTTGCCGTATTGTGTACATTCAAACTATTATATATAAAGTCGTTTATTCAAGAGTTTAGCACACCGTATACACATAGATTTATGGGTTTCTTTATATTTTAGGGTATTTTTTTTTTTGGTAGACCACACAAAACATGATATTAGGTACTAATAAAGAGTAAAGAAAAAAACGTTATATATATATATATATATATATATATTGTGTATACTAAGTGTGAAAAAAATATAACGGATATGTGTAAATAGTACATAATCCCGTTAAGAAACATTCGCGGTAGAACAGTATTAAAAAAATGCTAGTCTACTCCATAGTTCATGTCTTGATAATGGATACATTAAATTCTATGCCTACAATTTAATAGGTATATATATATATATATATATATATATATATATATAAATACGTCAATAAAATACGGGATGGTTTACAAAATATGTTAATATCAATTTTTTTCTATAATAATGGATTTATACAAATTCTGATTTTCGGAATCTAGTATTCATTATTTTTGGACTTTTTACACAAAAAATTAGAAATAGAAATATTAATATAAATTACTAAAATTTTCAGTCACTTTTATCGCACCCATACCTTCCAAACACATTATTATGAATCTATTATTTTACACAAAGTTTCAATAACTCAAAATCTACTAATTCAAATTTTGATATAATTACATAAAAAAAAAAAAAATTATCCGTTAAAGCTAAATACATATATAATTTGTAAATAAAAATTAAAAATATTAAAAATATACTCTTTTAGTACATTTAAAAACGCAAAAAACCGAATTTTTAACAACGGCATAATCAGAGATAAAAAGGGGATGAGCATGTTTGGAGAATTACTCCGTATAATTATAAACTAGTCGATATTAGTATATTATAATTTTATTGTTAATACATGTTTAACTTTTTTATTCTGCGTGTAAAGATAAATGTTATAATTTTCAAACATACACAGCTATACTACATTGCAATCGTCTGGAGCCACTTTGCAAATTGAACACTTAGAGTCTTATATTATAAATATTATAAATATCTTTAACATTGACGTTTAAATCGTATTTTACCGGAATAGTGTAACGTTATTATTTTATTGTTTGCGCAATCTATAATGACGGCCCCTTCAGATGTGCGGTTCAAACAGCGTGCTATTATTTAATTTCTTGTTGCCGAAAATGTGAAACCAGTCGATATTTATAGACGTCTGCTTGCGGTTTATGGGAACCAAACTCTCGATGTAATTTCTGTTCGTCGTTGGGCATTACGGGTTAAAGGTATTGAAGTAGGAAAGGCGATTATCGCCGATCAGGATCGAAGTGGGCGGCCGGTGACGGTTACTGATGAGGCCCATAAACAAAAATTCGATGATTTGGTCAGGGGAAATCGGAGGATTAAACAATCAGAAATAGCAGTAGCATTAGGAATATCTAAAGAACGATTCCAGCATATTCTTTGTGAACTTGAATATCGAAAAATATGCGCGAGGTGGGTGCCCAGAATGCTAACAGAAAAAATGAAGCAAGACCGCGTAAACATTTGCCGCCAACTTATTGTGTGTTATGAAAGTGAAAAAGAAAATTTTTTGAATATTATTGTTACCGGAGATGAATCTTGGGTACATCATTATGACCCAAAAAACAAAAGGCAGTCAATGGAGTCTCGTCATAAGACATCACCGTGCCCAAAGAAGTTTAAAGTTCAAGCGTCAGCTGGGATAGTCATGTTGACTGTATTTTGGGATTCAAAAGGGGTGATCCACACAGAATATTTAGAGAAAGGATCAACAGTGAATTCAATACGATACATAAAGACACTAAAAAGTCTAAAAAAAGGATTAAGCATGTCAGACCAAATTTAATCCAACTTTTGCTTCATCACGACAAGACCTCACTGTAGCCGTGCCACAATCACAGCAATTGAATTCATAGCACTCGGATTTCAAGTCATTCCAAATCCACCCTACAGCTCGGATTTGGCCCCATGCGATTTTTTTTCTCTTTCCTAAGCTTAAAGAACACCTCAAGGGTAAAAATTCAATTCTGACGAGGAAGTTAAATCTGAAGTTAGACGATGGTTCAATGCTCAAGCTGAAGAATTTTATTTGGATGGCATTTCTAAACTAGTAAATCGTTGGCAAAAATGTATCGCCCTAGAAGGTAGTTATGTCGAAAAATAATAGTATGTAAATAAAAATCATTTAATTTACTATACACTTGTTTTTAATTCATTATTCTATGTACAATAGTTTTAAAACTACGCGTTAAGAGGCATTACTTATTAGCCCGCCCTCGTATAAAGGGATATGTTTAATATGTTAAACATTATGTAAGAAATATAAAGTAGTAGAAATTTAGGCGAGATTAATCCATAACCGTGGGATATAAAATTATAGCGATCACAGTTTAAGTATTTAACCTGTTTCAACTAATTTGTATAATTTATATAATTCCACAACTCTCTAACAGCATACATAATATTATGTAGGTACGTAGGCTATTTATAAAATCTATTTTGTAACATTATTATTTATCCATGTAAAAATAATTTTTTTATTTCACTAAAAACGATTTTTTTTTTGTTTAGTTTGCAATATTATATTGTGAGAACATAAACGCTCAATGCAACAAAATAAAAAATATACAAGTAACAGCTTATTTTAATTATTTAAAATGAACGCCTCAATATTATTCAATAATTTTAAAATTTAAATCTTAAATAGTCATAAGTACATAATAAATTAAAATGTCCTATTGTAAAATATTTAATTATTATCAAATCGTTTATTTTTAGATTCTGTATATTAATTTTACAATGACGAGTGTTTTTTTTTTTTTTTTGTGTGAACCTAAGTCTACATAATAGCCAATAAGTAGTCAATTAAATGATTCGATTTTAAATTTCGAGGGTGGCTTTGGATTGAAAATTGGATCAAGTTTCTATTTGAAAGTCAAAATTCCCTGCAGTGTTTTCCAAAATAATCGTTAAAAACAAATATAAAATTGAGGAAAAATATAAATTTTTCCGGAAAACCAGTTTTCACGAAACTCGATTTTTTTGTAATTCAAACATTAATGTTCGTGAATATTTGAAATTTTCATCAAATTATTATATTATAATTATCTATACATACACTTTATGGTATAATTTTTAATTTTTTTAAAAACTATTTTCTATAAATTCCAATTAAAAGCTATTTAAAGGGTCAAAATTCTTAATAAATTAACAAAAGATTCTACATGCGTTATTCTTGTATTTGTACACAAATTATAAAAATACATGGGAATATTTTTTTTATATGCATCTATATAATTCAAATTTTGACAAAATTCTTCAAAATCACAAAAATGCAAGTTAAAGTAAAAAATCCAAAATATAAACAAACACAATTATTGTTTATAAATGTTTTTGGTTTAAATTTGGACAAAATTACGTATTTTAATAATAAATAAAGATGTTAATTATTTGGTCATGATTCAAAAACATTATTCGTGGGGATATAAAAATTGCACGTATAGTATGAATAATTTTACTGTATACACAAATAAAATTTTCAAAATAATATGTAGATTAATTTTATGATATTGTCTATTTATATTATGACTTTACTCGTTTACTCGATACTCACACTATTTTACAGTATTAATTAACTCACTGTAAGGTATTATTAACTCAAACGTTAGTAACAATAAACAGTAATATTATGATATAAACTTATATTGTTATAAATTATAATAATCAAATACTTATAACAATATTATCAATTTAATGTTTTTGAAAATATTGAATCAACTTTATATTAATAGTACAATAAATTATTTAAATAGCTATATCAAAAAACATATCACGAAAAATATAGTTTATGTATTATAAAGTAGGCTGACAGACCGTTTCCGCTAAGAATCGTTTACAATGATATATCATTGAATTCAAATTGAACACATCCATTACTGATACACTCGACATTTATTAATAAAATGTGCAATAGAACGTGTATACTTGCTTACTTTTTTTATTTTATTTCATCCGTAAAAACGAATTAGTAATAACTTTAAACCAAACAGTCTTGAACGGTGTTGCACTGGGAAAGCTATACGCATCTCAATAACTATGTCTGCTGTATATATAAACAACGCTTCGATGAAAATCTACGAACAAAATATGATTATGATATTTGTCCAACTTACCAGGTATATAAACCAAGTCAACATTAAAAGATCTCTAAGACTAGTGTGTTTGATTTTATTTCTATTTTTATGGGTGTAGATACGTAAGGATGGATAAAACGATAATCTATAGAGTGAATTAATGAAAAGTACATATAATATATTGTTATATATTATTTTGTATCCATAAGGTCATTATGTTTCGGACAACACATGTCAACGTGCTGCAGTAGTACCTAATATATAGCTGTAAAATCCATTATTATATAGATTTGAGTGGGTTTTTTTATTGAGTAAATCATTAATCGAATAAATCGTTGATTATTATTGTGCCGGAGAAAAAAATAGTGAGTATAAGTCGACTTTGTTTGTTACTATTATTCTTCGACGTGTTATTGATAGGCCTGTGCTGCAGTATGTGCCATTAGCCCATTATAGAGTCCACAGGGATTAGATACTGAATGTAAACCATATAATAATACGATGACCTTAACCCTGCAGTTTTCTTGAATATCTGGAATTCGTCCTTTTCGAACAATGTATAATAATAATATGTTGGTTGTGACCCAATGCGGATGTCACACTGCACCACGCCATAACGACCTATTACGTGCATACCATTTTTTGTGAAATTTTGTTTATTACATTATATTATACAATTAATTATAACAATAAGTTATGACATCAAGAGAATTTTTTAGCAAAGTTTATTTATTTTGTTCAATAAATAAATAAAAATATGTACTTGTAATACAAAATTATTTATTGTATTTTATTTATCAAACAGTTATTAGTTATTACCTAAATCAAAATGTATTAGAAATTGCTTTAATAACAAATAAAATAATTTAAAGACATTTTCTTATGTTTTACTTTTACTTTAGTTATCTTTAAAAATGCATAATGTTATACAAACTGTTATACAATACAATATTAACAAAAAGTCTATCAATATTTATTTATACTCTTCTCTTTCTTTCGTTTTTTTGGATCAGTTTTGACCGATAGGTTAAAATTTAAATAATTTCACTCAACGAATGATTTTTAACTGATATAAAAACAAAACCAATTGGAAAGTTCAAATGCCTTTAAATATTTTAAAAAAGAGCCAAAATAGTTGGAAAAACATATACGTATAAAAAATGCTAACATATTACATTTGGTGAATAGTTTGAGTACCCACAGATTTATACAGTATAATTTTTTCTGTTCTAACAATTTTAAACCGATTTAAAGTGTTTAAAGCTATTTAAATACGAAAAATATCATAATATGTTAATATGGCGGTAAAACACTAAAACCGCGTTCGGGACGTGCACCGACGACAAGAGTCGCAGGCGACACGCGCGCGGACTACACGGCCACAGATGAGGTTTAAGGAGTGAGCGACTTCTTTGAGCGACGTGCGTGGACTTGGCAGACACAACGATGACCGTCGACTATAATAACAGCAACAATAACGACAATAATGAAAATAATATAATGCAGATATAATACAGTTTAATCGACGATTATTGTATATATATATAGGTACGACGAAACGCGACCGGTAGACCGATTCGGAGGAGCGCACATTGTGTCTGGGGCGGGTACCGTTCCGGTCCATCGGCGTTCAGATTACCTTATGCGCATTATATATAGGTGTATTATTTTGTGCATAGCGGCGGCCAGTGATCGATATCGTCGCGGAATCGTGAAGTCCCGCGGGCAGGCCGCACCGAATCCGTCTCGGGAGAATACCATATATATATTATTCCGTGTATAATACGTCTATTATATTGTTATAATATACATTTATATATGCATATATTGTGTATATGAAAATGAATATTATCATTATTATTATATATCGTGTCGCACATTATATATTATGATGTAGGTATGTATATGTATACGATATATAAAGAAAATATAACGTCTGCCGTCGCCGCCACCGTTGAAGCTGCTGCTGTTGTTGCTGGCCGGAGAAAGACCGCTGTCGAGTCATTCCGATTTTCGGCGTTAAGGCACCTATATATATATACATATAACATAATATAACCTCATATAATGTACACATAATGTCATTATACGGTTCAAAAGTGAGTCTCTCGCGCGTTATTATCATAATGACAATGCGAGTGTTACACATACGTTTTTCTCACTCGAAAACGCGACAGTATAACATCACACACACACCACTCCAGCAAGTCGCACAACCCTACCACCACCGCACCCCACGACGCGGGGCACAGCACCCGGCTGCACCGAATCCACACAATTATTGTACCATTATTATATATATATAGGTACCGTGTGTTATTATCGTGCGTATAGGCGCATTATATTGTTATTATATACATACTAAGACCATATAGGCGCACAGCTCGCGCCGTGTTGTTATATTGCCGTTTATTCGCTTGATGTACACCCGTCCGCTCGATACGATTCTATAATATTATATCCATCGTAAACCGCTTTTGTTGTATAATATTGTATAGGTTCCCAAGTGTATTATTATATATGTATATAAAAATCATAATATACCTACCCGTGTCGTTTCGTAAACAATTGGTCGGTAAAGTATAACGATAATTTTATTTTTTTATGCTGTACCTATATAAGTATTTATACTATAATAATATACTCAAAGCAATAAGCCGAGATTGAGTCAAAATTAGTAGGCACATTAAACATAATAACAATTAATTGCTTTATATACTCTTTATAGTAATATTTATATTTTATAACAAAAAAGAGTTTAATGTTACATCTAGATAACATGTTAAAAAAATACATTAACGATATAATATAATTACACTAATCAAATTGTTGTTCAACATAGTGGTTTTTAAAAAAATACGAAATTAAAGTATTCGCACTTAGCATACAAATTATCAATGAAATGCAGGTATATTTATTAGTCTTTTTGTAGGATTTTAAAATATCTGTAATTTAGTTATATGCGTGATAAACTTAATTCAATAAAAAAATGCGATATGTACGTGATATTCTTTGAGTTTCAGTAATAGGTCTATACACTTTGAGAACTACTGAAAAAAATAAGTCATGATAGATGAATATATATACCTATTCTTAAACTATTTTATTTTTAAAATTTAGAATCTATCTTTCTAAAGTATAGATTGAAAACAAGGCTGAAGTTATAAGAATGGTATAAAATTGAGTGAAAATAGTCCTTCGTGGACAGAAAAGGATTTTATACGTCCCTGATTTATTAAATCTTATGTTTGATCTGTTTTTCCTACAGTTAATCAACAATTTAAATAACATGTAAGATCGGCGGATTGAAACTAATCGATATTTATCAGAATTCAATAGTTTCGTCATATATATCTACCTATGTTGATTTCCGATGGTAAACATAATATATTTTTAATTTTTATAAAGGTTCTGTACCTAAGTGTATACTTTTGAGAAAGATCAGTAATTTTGACTAGAAAATAAAATTGTAAGATTATTATAATACATACGCAATATTAGGTTTGTTTACGTTTAAATATTAACTAGGGAGTTGCATGGTTTATCGATCAATTAACAAGTGCAGTGCCACCGGAGAAAAAAAATAACTTGAATATTTGACGCGGAAATTTCTCACGATAAATTACAGTAAACGAGTCATGCGATAAGCAGACAACTTGTTCGAAACTCGATAAAATATACGGAATTATACGACGATTGATATAATATTATAATAAGGAGTTAATTTATTTTTGAATCCGACGGTTATATTATGTACTTACTCGACTTCTTCAGTACACAAATCTTTATAACACAATCTATATCGTCAGGTTAATACAAATCTATACACAGTGTACACCGCAATCGCATAGCACAAGTAACACAAATTTTAAATATACAATAATGTTCCAATACAAAATGTATAAGCTATTTAAAAAAAAGTTTGAATTTAAACAAAAAATCGATAGTTTATTTGTATTTAAAATATAGTTCCAAGAGAAGGTTGATATAATTAAAACAGAAAGTTAAAATATTTAACGTTCAAGTTCAATAATTTATTTAATTATTTAAGAAGTATATTGCTGTACGTGTAATTGAACAATTGTTATAAATTAAAATCGTGTTTAATAATTTATTAACATAATTGTTTACAAAATTTGAAAATTTGGATTTGTAATCATCATAAAAACACCGTATGCTATATATAACTATAATCTAATAACTATATTATAACAATATGTTATTGCTGAAACAATACTGAAAACAAGGTAAATAAATAACAATATATACATACGAGTTATTGTATAATACAAAAAAAAAAAACATAAAAATAATTAAACAAACAAAACATTTAACTCTGAATAATACTTGAACAATATATACTGTGTTGATAGTTGATAGTATGATGCACATGCATTTATACAATTTTAGACAAAAGATGAAGTAATTGATTATAATCAATCTTATTGTCTTTGTAATTATTGTGAATTCAGGTACAAGAGTAAACATTTGTTTTTTTTTCATGATAACCGGTTATAAAAACTTAATTATATGTCACTTCGTAACAATAAAATGTTCTTTGATATTTCATAGTATTATGATACTGTTTAAAACAAATTTAAATATTTTTTTAGGGTAAATACTGACTGATAAATTTCTCAGGAAAATTATGCGTAATATTTCTATCTGGCCGATGGCCGAATTCAGTTTGATTTGTACCTAACGAAAATGTCTACCCCACAGAAATCAAAAAAGACAATCAATTTCATTCAGTTGGACGAATGTTTAAATAAGTATAGGTATTATTAATTATAATAATTAAGACTTATATATTTTTTATTTTATGTAAGTGTAGTTATAACTTATAATTATAACTAAATTCTGTATAATAAAACAATATACGATTTTTTATTGAACTAATTTAAGATTTTACATGGTTCATAAACATAATTTGACTATCATAACGGTTTCTAAAAGTTTTTAATTTTGCCGTTTCAATCGAAATAATAAATTGTTTTATTTATAGTTTGAATTCGGTATGGGAATCAATAATTTTATTAGTTACGTTAGAAGGAAAACGATTCTTAATATAAAGAATCCAAAGCTTGCCCGTGACTTAAAATTTTGTTGGAAGGTGTTTGGACTCCAATAACAAATAGTCTAAGAATGTACAACTTCACCTGGTCATGTTCTTGCGCGTGGAAATATTGTACAAATATCGAACAATATTAATGATATATTATTTATTGTATTGTTATGAGCATCTTAAATTTCCATAAATAATACATAGGCGCTTAAATTTATGTATTAAATATATACATTTTTAAATATTATAATTTGCAAATAACTTAGGTATCTCAACTTAAATATAATACCTATTACATTCTTTAAAATTAATAATTGCATATAGTAAATAGTACCGTCTCGTTTAAAAATCATAATCTACATTCTACACCACAGACAGAATATTATCACATATTATTATACAAAATTAATTTTAATCAGTAAATAAAATAAAATTCCATGTAATTTGAAATAATATTATTATTGTTTTTTTTAAGTTTTATAACTTACATAAACACAATTTATACATTTTATTATTATAGTTTTTGTATTTTTTTACTATTTGTATCATTTGTATGTGTACACAACCATCTCCTAGATATCTGAAATTATGACTGCCTTTTTAACATCCCTCTGCCTCCCTTAACCACTTGGACCATTTTGAACACTGCTTATACACATATGTATGTTACTCGCATTTCGCATGTCTCTGGTTATATTCTATAGATTTCAGTACATAATAATATATGAGTATATAATTGTATATGACATACAATATTAGGCGGTGATCTTCTCTTCGATATGCGAGGACACCCTTACGAGGACATAAATCTTATATTTATGTAATAGTATTATATTATACTATATATACCTGCCATACGTACTTTATAATTATCATTGTCGTGCACATGCAGGTTATAGGGGTGAGTTATTATAATATACATTTCTTTGAGTATGGTAAACGGACACACGCCGTGCAGTGGTCAAATCAATATTGTCGCCGTGCTACATAAACACGAAATAATAATATACGATCGGTGAAATATGTATACTCGTATGTATATATGAGTGCGACCCATAACAATAATATAATATCAAAAAATCAAAAACGTGTTTCTTTAGGAAGTTTTGTTACAGTTTTCGAGAATTTTAGTAAGGTGTCGTCTATATTCTACATGCCCGCGTATATTATTCGCGTGGTGGAAATATAATAATATATATATATATATATATGCTATACACGCATTCGGGTTTTGACAAATGGGGTTGTACCTACCTGAATTTCGGGTAACGCGCATTCCAGTCGTTATATTATATTGAATATTATGAAGAAAAAAAAATAATGATAATAATAACCCGCTGACAATTTCGAACCGTATAAAGGCAATAATATAATATAATATATACGTACGCCCCCATTCCTCGTATAATATACAAATGGGTACGTATAGAGAGATACATCACTCCGTCATCCGAGTCATTCAGAAAAGCGAATATCAGTTCTTTTGTGTTGCGACTTCGCGAGACCTGCAGTTTATTATCACAGATTGTTATTATTTATATATATAAAAGTTAACATCTCACTGGAAAACTAAACGTCATTACGATGTGTGTGACACCGCTATATATATTTCATAGTCAATAAAATGAACATTTTGCACGCTTTAATGTTTGAATATGAATTTTCATTTTAAAATTTTTTGTTTTTTAAATATTCCATTGATGAAATATAGTCGATATAGATCCTCGAAGTTAGGTCTTCTTTAGGAGTGTTATAGTATTTTCCATTAGTAAAGATCAAGAATTAAAACTTCTGTACTTGGTTAGTAGTTAATATTATAGGTACCCACCATAAAAATATGAAATTGGACATTGGTTGATGGGTCAAAATAAATCGTACGAATTGGACCCCATTAAAAATCATATTTAACTATTCCATATATAACGATTGATATTTGATTATTTATTTGTCTTATCTATTATTGAACCATTTTTTATAAAAGTTTTTCCTATAAATAGGGTTAGTAAACTTTTTAAATGTATACTTCATAAACTTATAAACAAACAATTTTATGTTATCTATAGAAAATATAACTTTAAAGTATCAAATATTTAAATGTTTCTAATATGTATATTGTATAATCATCGATTATATTAATTAATGTTATTCGGGATTTCATTGTAATTTAATGTTTAATCAATTTCTCGAGGCCACTTAGAACACTCTTAGAACTACATGCAATTACAAAACCGTTATATACTTTATTGGTTTTTGTATAAAAAAAATAAGGTTCGTATGGTCCATAAAAAAAAGTCTTAGGAAAATTAACAGATATAAAAACATCAGAAGGACCCTCCTGACACTTAATAAAAGCCCTAGATACAAAAAGAATATTTTTTTCTTCTTTAGAAAAAAATTTACATATATTTTGCATATTAAAAAACAATAAAAAAAATATAATTAAATTGAAAAAAAAACACAGGAATATGGTAAAAGCGAAACTATAAATTCAAATTGAAAAGAAATAATTAATGGGGTTTGATTTAACTAAAAAATTGTCATGATTTCCATTTAATTTAATTTTTTTTAATCAGTATGCTCATACGTTCACTTGTAATTTTTATATTTATTTTATAAAAATGGAAAATAATTCAATTAATAGTTAATTCTCAGTTTTAAAAACTTCATTAAGAGGACGCAGGTGCAAGTGTTGTCTCCGTCTTACACAGGTACGACATAGCACATTTTTTCTCACCAGTTTCAATAGTATGCTTTTTGCTTTGATATTAGAGTGAATTGACCTATTATTAAGCTTTTAAGTAAGAACATCATCTGTGTTTTTTCGTTGGTTTTTTTGATATTTTAATTTTTAAGTGAATTATGAGCGTTTTAAAATATTTTTCATACTTATAACTGGCTTAAAATCAAAATATCGTACAATACAAGCCAGTATATATTTTTACTGTTCTCTAGAATTATATAAGTTTTAATCCAATGGCACCTTATATTTTTAATTTGTAATACAAATTTTAGTATTTCTATATTTATTGACCTTGTTTTAAATATAGTTTCAGTACAAGTAGTAAAACCCTACAACATGTACAAAAATGTAGAAAATTCATATGCACACATATAGTTATTTTATTTATATATCTGAAATTAATTAACGTTATACAGATAAAAACATAATATAATTGATAATACATTTCAAAGATAATCGGTGAGCTTATTGAAATACATACAGTTAATATATATTATTTAAATTTTCAAAGACATCACTACGCAGGTATTATTTTTAGGTAGTTATTTATGTAGCTACATGTGACCGGACAATGGAAATATTCGATCGTAGAAGAATCGACATCACATGGAGTCTCCAGATGAAATTTAAAATATTTTTCTTAGGCCAACTTTCATAAACACTGTACCCCTTTTTATCAATAAATGTTTTTGGGTACCCCTTCTTAATAACTAAATTAAAATATATATAAAAAAATGTAAAGACTTACATACATGAAGGCCAGACTTGTACCCCTTAAAAAATGTCGAGTACACCCAAGGGGTAAGCGTACCACAGTTTGAGAAACACTGTCCTTAGGCTTTGAGTAAAGAAAGGAAAAGTGCACCTAGCAATCGAATATACTTGTGTTGGGATAAGTAAAGAAACGAACCGAAACCCATCATAATATAATATGTATAAGTATAAGGAGTTATAATGCTGGTTTTTTTTTTGTTTTCTATTGCGATCACCTAGACCAATAGTATAAAATATATATATATATATATATATATTGTCCGCTAAATAAAAAACTAATTTCACGGTTAATTAATTAACAAATAAGAAACAATTGTATACACTATTACATCATAATTAAAAATAATATAAAAAAACAATGTAAATCACGTTTATTATTGTATGAGAAAACAAATGGTCAGCATATTGTAGTAACAACAAATTAATTACAACAAAAATCACAATGTCACTCATGTGCAGAAATAGGGATTAAATTAAAATAGGTTAATGTTGTTTAATTATAGTTTAATACTTAATCAGTTTCCCATGATCTCTTTAGCTCTATAATTAGAACAAAACAGCCATAAACTTCATTGTTTTTTGTAAAAAAAAAACGAAATTTGTATACTCCATAGAAAAATGTTTTTGGAACATTAGATGAAGCGAAATTAGCAGTATCTATTCCAGATACTCTATAAAAACCCTGAAAACATAAGTCAAATTTTTTTCTTCATTAAATTATATACAATAATTACATTGTTTCATTTAATAAACAATCAGAAAAAACATTGCCAATATTAAACGTAAAATTAGAAAAAATAAAGTATATACGAATTTAGTATAGATGTAATTGTAAATTTTAACTAAGAAACTTTACTCAATAAAAGTATTAAAACAAACAATTTTGAATAGAATTTGGTTAATCCAAACCAACTATCTTCTAATTAATATTCGTTTAAAAAAATACATATTCAAAGTTCACTTATTTATCAGTATTTTTCGGAAAAATTCACAAAAACAACATTCTTATTAAGAGTTATTTTTAGTCACTTTTTAACAAGTGTAAAATAAATATTTTATATTTATATATTAAAATATTTGTCCATGGTTTTTAATGTTTGTAATGTTATTTAAACATACATTTCATACCACGGGAATAGGACATGTAGTATTGAGGATTCCTGCAGAATTCAATATTGGGCCCAAACATTTCCCAAGAACAGTTTGAGTGACGAGCAAGCTTTGGGTCGCTTATACAAAAGAGCGTTGTCCTTCCAACCACCAATAGAATCTTTTATCGCCATATTGAATTCAAACTACAAAGAAAAAATATTTTGACAAAAATCAAATCAAATAGTATAATTTGACAAAATTCATTTACTTCAGAATTTAATGTGTATGATAGTTAAATCATTTATGTGATAAAAGTTTTAAATTTATAATTTTTTAATAATTAATCATACATTAAATTATAAAAAATAAACTTTTATCAAGAGAACATTTAGGATTTAATAATAAAATGGTGGACAAGTGAGTAACTGTAACTGTTTGTAACAATTTTGTTATAATTGAATTATATGATATAACAATGATAAATTATTATATATTATGAATTATAAATAATGATACTGATCATAGACGGTCTATAAACCTATATCATTAAGTACATAACAAATAAAGTATTTTATTTAACTATTAGTATTTAGTACCTAGTACCTATTACAGTAAATACAATAATCTTTGAATTATTTTTTGTTAAAAACATTGCATTTGAAAATGTCATTGACCGCTGTGTGTTTAAAAATAGTAATTTATACTATAAATTGTATGTACCTACTCATGAATAATATTTTTAAATTACTATAAAATAATTAAAATCAAAATTTTTTTTTAAATTTCTAATTATATTTAAATTTTAAATTAAATGTTTATATAAAATATTGATCATACTCATTACATTTAGTTTCTATATAAATAACTTATGAGTAACTTTATACTACATTTTCAAACCTTATTGTATTAAAAATTCATATTTTTTTTTTACATTTTTAACTAAAAAATAGTTTATGATCTTTCATTATTTTAAATTTTAAATTGTATTATTAATATAATTTTGTGTATTTTGACGTTCAACATGGAAATGTTCAAATGTGTATTTGAGAATATTGTTAGTTTTCACCTCATAAAATAATACAATAATACCATTGTTGCAACGCTCCAAAAAACTGTAAGATGTCACTAAAAAAAAAAAAAATTACATATCGACCATATAAAAAATAAATAAATTAATCTTTATTAATTTGTTTCATGAATTATTTTCAGTTCTCGACAGATCGTAACGTTAATTATACTGAACTAAAATCTACTGACCAGTCATCCCACCAGCATCGCTACTAACTATAGAACAAGGTAGCAGAAAATATATTATACATAATACACTTAATAAAACGTTGCATTACCTTTGTAAGAAAAAATGGTTTTGTGAAATCCTATAAATAAGACATAATATTGAAAATTTCAAATGTCTATGAACTATGAATTATTCAAAATCATTTAAAATAATGTAAACATTTTATCACGGTTAGAAAATAATCATATAATATATCTATTATTTGGTAAAAATTTCAAATATCTATGGTTATTCATTTTTGAATATCAACAATTGTTGGAGGATATATGATTATTTTTTATTTTCTGGTAAAAATTCTATAATATGATGTATATTATAAATATTTTTTATGAGGGATAAAATTATGTGTCTAACAAACTACTACCTAGCGAACTACTGGGTGAAATTAAAGTAACGGGTCTCTGTTTACTTTAAAAAAAGACCATCACCATTACTTGTTAAACATTAATGAGACCTGTGGGCTCTGAGTGCCACTGAACACCGCGTGATAAATAAAGTATTGTAAGTGGGTGTCATATTTTGTCAATTTTCGAATCTTTTGTATAAAAAGAAAATTTGTTACAAGTTTCTAACTATATAAGCAAAATTAAACATTTTAAAAATTTAAGACATTTTGTAGACATTTTAAATTTAAACGCTTATTAAAAAAACATTGTGACATTCAATTTTCGATATTTTTTAATTGATAGATTAACATATAAGGATACTTAAATTAAATGTATAAATATGTATATAAACATTAATTAATATTTTAAAAAAAGTTTTATTTATTAATGAATTGCTCAAAGTTAACATATTATTTAAATATTTTGCTATATGTAGGATATTTTAAAAATCTACTGTTTTTTTTTTTTTTGAGATACACTAATAAAAAAACATTTATTTTGTCAGTTATCGGATTTCTTAAAAATTCACATTTTTCTTTTCTTTTTTTTTAATAAATTTCAATGTTGAAAATCAAAATAGTATTTTAACTAAACTTATATGTATATATATATATCTATATTGATATAAACACTTTACATATATCATAGTAAAATGTATTCATCGCTCTACTCAGAAATCAAAATAAATGTATACTTACATTAAAAGAATCATCAAATGGAACGTAATTTGTTAAATTTCCTTTGATTTCTGTGGTATTAGCAGATTTTTTGCTTAGGTAAAAATTAAATACAATTTTATCAGGCATAGAAACACAACGCACTAGTCCTAAGTAATTGATTCGGTATTCACCCTGAAGAAAAATATAAAATCGTTTAAATTAGTATCATATACCTATATGGTATTTAAAAACATTAATATTTTTAATAATGCGTTGAATACTAATTGAACGAATTGATAGATTTAAAAACGTATAATTACAGGTATAAGTACTTACAAACGGTAAATTTGGTAAAAATAAACGTTTATATGAATCTGAATTTACAACAGTTAAAAATACGATAAAACTGATTATTAAACACTTGTACATTTTTGTTATTTTTGGTTTGAAATGTTTTAACTATATTATCAATGGCGAAGTGTGTTGCTCTACTGATTTTTAGAGTCACATAATTTTTGTTATAATGATGGTACCTAATCTTTTATTATTTGTACATATATATTATTTATTATTTAATGGCCTTGTTTTCAGCATTGTTACAGTAGATAACTTGAACAGATAATCCATTATGGATTTTAATTTTTTTTTTTTTTTTAATTATGATATAATTTTTTAGATATATGAAATCTACCATTAACATATGCTAGTTTACTGATATTATTCCCGAATCTGGAATTAATTAATGTCACTGCAATACACGCATAAATTAAATAATTTACACTAAGTTTTAATTGATATTGTTTATGCTTGAAATGCCTAAAATTACATGTTATAATATAATATATAACACATATAATTCAATTTCTAGTGACATCTGAAAATGTATACTTAGAAATAACATAGAGGCGACTCCCCTCGTTTTCGTGGTCATCGACGCATATAGACTTCTTCAGTTACTGATAAAACACAATCAATGCAATGTCTACGCTTAAGGTTTCAATATCCATTTTCACTAAATTTTGATAAAACTAAAAAAAACATATTATTTAATTTAAAAATAATCTTTTCTTCGTACTGATTTTTAAACCTATTCAACCAGTGTTAGATAGATTATTTATCAGTCTTTTTTGCTTAAAAGGTTGAGATTTTGTTTGGGTTTTGAAAAAAAATGTTAGTTGAAGATTCTACAGTTTGAAGCTAACTAACATTAAGACATAAGCATTATACATGAAAAACTAATAACGGTGTACGATTAAATATTATATTTATTTATACTTATAACTTGATGTCTGAGAATATCACAATTATATAAAACAAATGAAACATTCATGACAATGTAGATTGTGCGTTTTGAAACTATATGTAATTTTATATTTCAAAAATACACTGATGTTCGACATTTTGCACGCCAGTCGTATGTTGTTCGAATTTAGCCATGTAAATTGTGTCGTGTCTTATATACACGTCTTTAGTCTTATTTTTTATGATATAGGAGGAGATGGTTCATTTTTAAGTATGACTCCTAATATTGAATAGATTAAAAACCAGTAAGGAAAAATTTAATTAAATAAAAAATGTAATTGAAAAAATAGGTATAAAAGAGTTAAGTTTAAACCGAAAAAAAATATATAATCGTTTAAATGAGTATCATATATAGTATTTAAAAACATTAATATTTTTAATAACACGTTGGATACTAATGGAATGAATAAGACAATTGATAGATTTAAAAACATATAATTAGGTAAGTACTTACAAACAGTAAATTTGGTAATAATAAAGGTTTATATGAATCTGAATTTACATCAATTAAAACAATGATAAAATTGATTATTAAACACTTGTACATTTTTGTTATTTTTGGTCTGAAATATTTTAACTAAAAATCAACTATTAATGGCAAAGTGTACTGATCTACTGTTTTTCAGAGTCACATAAATTTTGTTGCAATGGTTATATCTTATCTCTTATTATTTGTACATAATATATTATAACTATTAATTGGCCTTGTATTTCAATATTATTAAAATAGATAATTTTGATAGATTATTCATTATAAATTTTTCATTGTTTTTTATGTATTATAAGATTTTTTAGATACATAAAAGTTATGATTAACATTTATAACATGGTATGTGCTACTCTACTGATATTATTCTCGAATAAATTATTATAAATGTTTACGCATAACGCAAATATTTCAATTTCCAGTTACATCTGAGTTCGTGGAAAAGCATAGAGGGGACATCCTTGATATACATGGTCATCGATACACAATAGTGAATGGAAAAGTGCACCAATCCACCAACTGAAAAATCGGTATCGAATTTACTTTTATTTGGTCAAGTAATGAGACAACCCGAAAAGCACTGTAATATTTTATGTACATTGTACAGGTCTAATAAGTTATACAACAGAATTTTTTTGTTTTCCATTGCTGTCACCTAAACCAATAATATATACTTATCTTACCATAAATAATAATTTACTTAATTGATTATCAAATAAAAATAATTCTATACAATATTACATTGTAATTAGTTAGAAATAATAAAACATATCAACATAAATAACATTTATTATTGTATAAGAAAAAAAAAATGATAGTCATATTGTAGTAACAATAAATAAATTACAACAACAATTACAACGGCATTCATGTGCATAAATATGGATAATATTAAAGTATGTTATTATCGTTTAATGATAATTGAATGTTCAAATAGTTTCCCATGTCCTCTTTATCTCTAAAATTATAAAAAAACAGCCATAAACATCATTGATTTTGGTTAAGGAAAAACGAAATTTGTATACTCCATAGAAAAATGTTTTGGGAAAATTCGCTAATGCGAAAATACTAGTATCTACTCCACTGACATTATAAAAACCCTGAAAAAAATAAATCATATTTTTATCTTCATTAAATTATGTGCCATAGTTGTATCATTTTTTGTAATAAGCAATCAGGAAAAACGTTGCCAATATTAATCGTAAACTTGGAAAAAATAAAATAATATAAGAATTCGGTATATTCGGTAATTGTATATTTTCCATTGCTCAATGAAAATATGAAAAAGAACATTTTGAGTATAGATAATTATTTATCTAAACCATCTATATTCTAATTAATATTGTTTTTAAAAAGTATATACTAAATTTTTACTTATGAACCAGTAATTTTTCCGAAAATTTTACAAAAAAAAACTTTCTTATTAAAAGTTACAATTCATTTGAAAAGTTATATTTTAATTAGTATTAAAGTATTAGACTATATATTTTAACATTTATAACATTAATAAATATACACTTCTATACCAAGGGAAGAGGACATGTTGCGTTGTAGGCCCCTCCACCTTCCATTATTTTAGACCAAGTATCACCCAATAATATTTTGAGTGACGAGCAACCTTTGGATTTTTTATATATAAAAGCATTCTCTTTCCAACCGCCAATGGAATCTTTTACTGCCATATTGAGTTCTAACTACAAAAAAAAAAAAACATTTTAACAAAAATAAAATCGAATAGCATAATTTGACGAAATTCAATTATTTCAGAATTTGATGTATGTGATGGTTAAATCCAAGGCTGGGTATTAATGAGTAAATAATTTAAAAGTTAACTTTAACTTATTAACTTAACTTACTAGTTCGATGTTTTAATTAGCTTAAATTTAACTTAACTCACTAGTATATACGTTAACTTAATTGAGTTTAAAAAAATCATTAACTTGCCCATCCTTGGTTAAACCATAAGTGTGAAAAAAAATATTTAACACTTAATAACAATAATATAGTGGAGAAGTGAGTAACTGTAATATATGTATTTAAATTGATTTATAGGATACAATGATATATTATTGTATACCTATGAAGTGTATGAATTATGAAAAATGATGTTGATCATGTATATACGGTCTATCAGCCTACATTTAAGTATATTGCAAAAAAAGTAGTCTATATAATTTTATTATAAGTACCCATTAAAGAAAATGCAGTAATAGTTTAATTCATTTTCGTCAAAAAAATTGCATTTGAAAATGTCATTTTCCGTTGTGTATTTAAAAATAGTAATTTAGTATAAACTTTCTAAGTACCCATAAATAATATTTTTAAATAACGATAAAATAACTAAAATCAATATTTTTCGTTTAATTTTTTAATTTTAAATTAAATATTTATATATAAATATATTGTGCTTATATATTTATTACATTTAGTTTCAAATGTTCAATATAAATTACTCCTAAGCAATTTCGTATTAGATTTTCAATCTTTGTAAAAAAAATTAAAAAAAAATTTTATACAGTTTTAACTACAAATAATAATTATTAATTATTTGTGATTTTAACGAATTTAGTCAAATTTTTGACTTCCATTGTTCACAAAAATACATTTTGCTTATATATTTTAATTATTTTTGTACGGCTATAATAAAACTAATGCGGAATTTTGTATTGAATTTTCAACAGGTCTATTTATTTATATAAACAAGGTATTTTAATTATTGGATTATAATAAAAAAGTACGAAATACAATTTTGTCTTTGTAAATGTTCAACATGAAAATGTTCGAATGTGCATATTTTGGGAATATTGTTAGTTTTCACTACGTGATATGATATTTTTTAATTTAACTTGAATTATCGTTGCTACGTTCCAAAATAACTATAAGATATTTTATTAAAAAAAAAATATCAACTACATAAAACAAAATACACCAATCTTTATTCCGTTTCGTAGACTATTTTTATTTCTCGACAGACAATACACCATAAGAAATCTCGAATACAATTTTAAATTTTAAGTAAACATTGGAAATTTATATGGGTTTCAAAAAAAATTAAACATTTCCAAAATGTTACGAATTTTGCGTAATTCTTTATTTGAACGCTTATATTAATAAAATATTGTGACTATCAGTTTTCGATATTTTTTAATTACTTAATGAATATTTTTGGATATTTGTATGAAATTTATAAACATTTTTTAATTATAATTTATTAACATTATAAAAAAAAAACTATATGTTTATAAATTACTCGAATAAAGTCAACCGGTTATTGAAATATTGTGCTATTTTTAGACAATTGTTAACATCAAAAAATTATGGTTGATCATTTTAAGACAAGTATTTCAAGTTATTATTTTTTGGGTTACAACAATTAAACAAAATTTTTTTTGTTAAACACGTTTTTTTTTTTTTTTTTGAAAATTCACGTTTTTAATTTTTTCATCTATTTATTGAAAAATGAAAAGTAGTGTAAATCTTTAATTTTGACCCATTTAAAGTTCAAACTAGATCTAATTTTTATTTAAATAAATATTAATTTTGGAAGTCAAAATAGTTTTTAACTACTTATAAATATATATTTATATAAATACATATCATAATAAAATGTATTTATCACTCCACTCAGAAATCAAAATAAATGTATACTTACATTTAAAGAATCATCAAATGGAACGTAATTTGTTATATTTCCTTTGATTTCTGTGGTATTAGCAGAGTTTTTGCTTAGGTACAAATTAAATACAATTTTATTAGGCATAGAAACACAACGCACTAGTCCTAAGTAATTGATTCGGTATTCACCCTTAAATAAAAAATAAAATCGTCTTAACTAGTATCATATACCTATATGGTATTTAAAAACATTAATTTTTAACAATACGTTGGATACTAATTGAACGAATTGATAGATTTAAAAACGTATAATTATAGGTATAAGTACTTACAAACGGTAAATTTGGTAAAAATAAAGGTTTATATGAATCTGAATTGATAACAGTTAAAAATACGATAAAACTGAATATTAAACACTTGTACATTTTTGTTATTTTTGGTCTGAAATATTTTAACTAAAAATAAACTATCAATGGCAAAGTGTACTGATCTACTGTTTTTTGGAGGCAAATAATTTTTTGTGCAATTGTACCTGATATTTTGTTATTTGTACGAATATTATTGTTATTTATTAGCCTTGCTTTCAGTATTGTTACAGTAGATAACTTGGACAGATTATTCATTATATAAGTATTCTCATTGTTCTTTATATATGATATAATATTTTAGATATATGAAAGCCATCATTGACATTCAATACTTTATATACTGATATTATTCCCGAATCTGAAATTAATTAATTTCATTCTGATACATACATAATATTAAATAATTGCTACCAAGTTTTAACTAGTTAATCGACATTGGTTAAATAAGTTTAATGTTCATACTTAAAATTCCTATACTCCAATGACATTTGACTTCTTAGAAAAAACACATAGTTGACGTCCTTCATATCCGTAGTCACCGACGCATAGACTTCTTCAGGCACCGATGAAACACTATCAAATCAATATTTACGCTTAAGGTTCCTGCAGTTCTCTGGATTGGATCTTGGATGTACTTTTGCTTTCCATTTTTCAGATTTGGTAAACATAGAGATTTGTAATTTCTTTGGGGTATTGAATGGGAAGACATCTGGGCAAATATCAGTTGTCGTGAGAGACAGGTGTTAGTTAATTGAAGCAATATAGTATACCTACAGCGATTATACGTCTATACTATTGGTGATACTTAGTATTTGAAGTATGAAATATTTCTTGAGAAATATTTCACTATATGCTGAAATATTTCACAAAAACGTGAAACATGAACTCGTTGACCGCCACGGGGTTTTTTACTGTGTTACTTAAATTTGCTATGAGATCTAATACTAAATCTCAACTAATTACTAAAAGTTTGTTGTGAGATTTCATATTAAATCTCACTTATAGGAATATTATAATAATGAGATCTCATTTTAGATCTCAATTATCGGTATTTTCTCGTCGGATTCTAGTTGTACAGTGTTACCACTTTAATTTGGTGTTTGTAGCATGAAAATACCTATATTAGTTTTTTTTATCAATATTTTAAAATCATTGATAAAGTAATGTTTAATACTGTTGTCATGGGTAATTGTTCATACTTTTTGCTTAATTTACTTTGATACTACACTATCAAAATTGAATATTTAAAGTGTTTTTGCAGTTGTTGTTTAAAGTTAACGTGTTTTCACTTTTTTTTGTGTAATTTGTTGCAAAATAAAAAAATGAATGAAGAAACTAAACACAACAGCGAAATGGTTGAAAAACACATAAAGGGGAAAATTATAAAGAAACCTAAGGTAGTGATCGATTACAATACAGGGAAGGCGTCAATTGATCTCTCTGATCAAATGAGTTCTTACTCAAACCCTCTTAGACGTAGCTTAAAGTGGTACAGGAAAGTAGCTTTAGATGGGCTCTTAAATATAGCAGTAGTTAACTCTCTTGTGTTATTTAATAAAGTTGTAAATTCAAATATGTCAATAACTAATTTCCAAACTTCTTTAGTTGAACAGTTAATAAAAAAAAAAACCATTTTTATAAATCCACCTACTATCAAACACCAACTAGAAAAAACTGGCAAAAGCAGATGTTTTATATGTTACTCAGTCATGTCCTCTGAAAAAGAAAGAAAATACGCCCAATCTCACAGTCTTAAAGTACAAACTAAATGCCTAGCCTGTAACAAATATTATTGTACACAATGTTTTATCAAGGATCACAAATTACAAAATAACTAGATAGTAGTGATCAGCAATTTATTTAAGCTGTTTTAAATAAGAATATTTTTTTATATCATTTTTTACATAAATATATTTTATATTTATTGTGCTATAAAAGAAATATTAATATTATTTTATTATTATTATTAGTTATTTTTTGTAATTTATATTTTTTATTACATACACTACATAAATTGTTTTTGAATATTATTTTATTGTTAATTACAAAAGTTTTAAAGTTATGTTTTCATTTGTTGTATAATTTTTATCATAATAAAGTTATGCTATTGGTTATTATTTTGTAATTTATAAGATAAATACCTACTTTCAGAGATTGTTTGCATAATATTATTATTATTCCTTTTTTTGTTCAAATAATGTATTATTTTAGAAATATATAAAGTTCTATTTGAGATTTAATGTTAAATCTCAATTGAAATACTATTTTATAGTGAGATTTAGTTTGAGATCTCAAGGTAATGGTCAAAATATTAGTTTTTCAAGAGGTGACATCCTATGGCCATGAGATTTAATATGAGATCTCATCTTATATTAAGTTATAACCTAAAACAATGTTTTATGTGAACAATTTTGAATATAAGTACAATTTTTTAATAAAATCAGACAATGTTTTGTCCACAAATTTTTTTGAGTAAACCTATGAAAAACCCCTTGGCGGTCAGGACTAAGTATGTTGAGATCTCATACAAGATCTCATGGCGGTCAACGAGTTAAAAATTTTTCTATTAATATTTATGAGGTTGTTTATTAATTATTAATTATATAATCTAAAAGTTTTAGGTAAAATCATTGAAATGAGTACCGTGGTTGATATATTTATACTATATTGGGTCTTATTTTTAACTATTTATGGTATTATAGCAAAATTTAGTTTTTTTTCCAAGGAAATTACTTTGTTTATAATCATAACAAGTAAATATACATGAACACACGGTTTATTATTATAAAATTACAACTATTATGATGTAGTGTACGAGTGTGGTACGTATTAGTGTAGGTAGACAAGTTTAATATTTAGGTACTGATTTATCATAAATTTCAATATCAATTATTATTAGTCATTAGTTTACCAACGTTTATTCAGTGCTCAGTTATAATACTGAAATATTTCATGAAATTTTCAAACACTAGTGATATCCATGGAAATTACGTAACGCTTTTCGTGGATACTTTTTCGTGACAGTTTTTTATTTTAATGTGCCAAAGCAAAGACATAAAATGTCAAAAAAATGTATTTATTATTTCCTTTTTAATTTTTTGATCCATAAAAACAATTTTATGTATACTCTATATATATTACACAATAAATGAATAATATAAAATGACAAAACGACTATATTAATTAATAATATTAGTTTTGATTGTAATTTAATGTATAATACATTTTTTAAGACCGCTTCACTTCTATAATTAAAACAATCATAGTCTTCAGTGTTTTTTATATAAAAAAACGAACTCTGTAAGTTCCATAAAAAAATATCTTAGAAAAATTAGCAGACATGATAACATCAGTAGGTATATCAGGTGCTTTATAAAAGCCCTGAGAACATAAACCGTTTTTCTTTATTATATGGATGTATTATTTTATTTTATGTTATAGAAAAAAAAATATAATAATATTAACAATAGAATTGCGAAAAATATAGTGACATGGTACAATTTCATTGCTTAATGGAATTATTAAAGGAAAAATAATGTACGGTGGAAAATAACTATCTTCTATTTTTTTTTTTTTTTTTTTATATATAATATGTTTATTTAATGCTTACATTTTCATCGGATTTTTTGTTTTTTTTTTTTCGGAAAATTGTATAAAAAAAAACATTCTTATTAAAAGCTATTAGGTATATAATTGCAACGTTCCACGTAAGCGATTGATTACAATACGCCAACACTCATATTTTGTATTAAAATATTTGGTTAATATGTGTACTTTAATGTTTATAACAGGGGCGGCTTTAGTTCTTTGCCCAGGAGGAGAGACAATATTTTTTTTTACATTTTTATTATACAAATTATACATAATTGAATCAATGAAAATATTTGACAAAATAAAGAGTAAGATGTCTGGGGGGCATGGCCCATTGGTCCCTATGGCCAGGGAAAGATATATTATATATATATATTTTAGGGGGAAAAGCCGCCCCCGTTATATAATATATTTATTTATACACGCACTTCCATACTATAAGAAGAGGACATGTTGCGTTGTAGGCTCCTCCACCTTCCATTATTTGAGTTCAAACATTACCCAACAACTTTTTGAGTGACGAGCAAGCATTTGATTGATTAAACAAAAAAAAAACGTTCATTTTTCAACCACCAATAGAATCTTTTACCGCTAAATTTAATTCTACCTATAAAGAAAACAGTTTATTTAATTTGATCAAAATCAGATCGATTACCACAAAAGTACGATAAAATTAAAAAATATGATATAAATTGATTATTATAATTTATGGTAGTTAAATAATAGTTTATAAAATCTCAAATTTATATTTATTCAATGATAAAAACACTAATAAAATTAAATAAAATAAAATTTAAAAAGAGGTTGACAAGAGGGTAACGTTTTGGTGACCAGTAAGTTTTGAGTGTAATGGACGTGTTAAATTTAAATTCAATGATGTGTAATTTTATACGAAAAACAATTCTGAGTAGAAATAGACTATTCAGACTATATCACTAAGTAAATTACCTAACCTAAGTAATTTATTTCACTATTAATATTAGGCTAACACTAATGGTTTGACTATTGCCTAAAACATTGAAATTATTACATTATTAGCATAAAATTATTATAATTTAGTATATTAATACTGTTTAATAATGGTATTAATTTCTGAGTCAATACCAAAACTGTGTAAATAGGTTCATTGTAATCGATAGTATAAATATATATATCAAAATAAATTGAGTAAAAAATTTCGTCGATTATACTAAAACTCATATTAATATAATGCACAAAAATATATTAATAAATAATGCTTATGTTATATATAAAAGAAAAAATTAACATTTTTATTCATCGTTAAAAAACGTAATTTTGTTAAAATTTGAATTTCTTCAAATCTCTATCAAAAATGATTGTGTTTATATATTTTTTAATTTTTTTAGCTTCAGTATGAAATATTCAAAAAAATATAAAATTTTCAAATCTTAAATTTTATAATAATTAAAGATTTTATAACACAAAGTACTTGTACTTAACTATATACCGTGAATTTGACGAATTTATCAAACTTAAAATGCTTCTAAAGTATATTATGACTACCTATCCGCTATCCACTTTCGATTCATTTTTATTTGGAAATAAATTTATTAATAAAATTTTTAATAAAATTTCAAGCATTTTTACCTATTTATAAATTTTTTATCAGCATTTATGAAAATAAGATCAATATAAAAAATTCGAATGTCTTTTAATAACTCAACAAGTAAGTTAATCAAAATTATATCATGCATATTATATAAAAATTATAGTATAATTTATTAACTTAAGATTTCAAGTACCTATCTATTATTTATTTTTTGAAATACAACAAAATATCAAAAATTGTTTGAAGAGAAAAAAAATTTTATTGGTGAATATCGAATGTCATATTTTCATAAGCATTTGAACATTAAATTTCATTTTTTTTTTTTTATATGTAGGTTGAAAAACTAATAAAGAAATTTGTATTATATTTTTAAATCTATAAAAACAAACATTTTTATGAAAATTCTTACCATACATTTTTTTGCGATTTTTATAAATGTTATCAAAATATTAATTTTAAATGCTAATAAAAAAATATAATGATAATTGATTTTCGATACTTTCATAATTGAAAATTTAACAGGTTATGAGGAGTTTTGTATTCAATTTTCAAGCTTTTAAACCCAGCGAATGACTTTTAATAAGCACTTATAAAAAAAAAAATAATAAAAGACATTTTCTTATTGTCTATTATAGTATCTTAAAAATATTTAAAATATTTTTATAACTTTATTGTAAATAAAAAAAGATAATAAAACCTATGAAGAAAATTTCAAGTTTCTTCGGTTATTCGTTTTCGAGTTACATAAAAAAAAAAAACATCAATTTTGTCCTGTTTTTCTTTCATTTTTTCTTTGTTATTCCCGATTATTAAAATAAGTACTGAAAATATTGGAGCTTGTCTAATGTGCTACCTACAGTAAAATGGTATCTACCAAAAAACTGTATTCGTGTAGTATGCTATACCTACCGACGGTAGGCTACCGTAGTTATTTTTATTTTATTTAATTTTATAGTGAAAGTGCATTCGATTCATTACGATAAACGTAGATGAAAATGTATCAACTATCAAGTAATGCTGACGATATTGATGATGATTATTCAACTCAAAAAAATTACGGTACTCGCATTCGATGTCCGTGTATTTTTGGTATGTGCTGTAAAAATATTAATGTGGTTGTAGAACGGAGATTTTTTAAAGTGGAAAAAATAGATAAGGCATCAAATTTATTACCAATAATACAAAATGAAATAGAACTAGGATCATTTATTTATTCAGATCAATGGCGAGCATATAGTACCTCAATTCTTAAAATATATGGGTTATCATCGTGAAACCGTCAATCATTTTTGTTGATCCTAGAACGGGCGCACAAACACAAACGATCTAGTGTATAATGCGGAGACATGTAAAAACTAAATACGGAATTAAAACCCGAGCAACAGATTTGTAGACCTACAATTTAAAGAATAGAATGGTGGAGCAGTCCATTCATACGCAACACGACTTATTAGAAGTTTTCTGGGATGATGTAAAAACAATATAAAATATATTGTAATAATATATTATAATGGCGTATAGAAATATTATAAAGTACTTTACAACAATAAATTAATAAATTATTATTATTATTATTATTATTTTTTTTTTTTGGTAGATATCATTTTACGGTAGGTAGCATATTAGACGAGTAACAAAATATTTAAGTATCTAACGTATGAACTAGATTCAATTTTATATCTAAAACTACCTCTATTTTTGAAATTCGAATTACTTTATCTATCACTTATACTTACTATATACTATACTCATCCATAAAAAAAATCCATATCGTGATAAAATCAATACATTTATCACTCCGCTCAGAATCTAAAAAAACTAGAATCATCAAGTTGAATGAAATTTTTTATACTCCACTTCTGTGGTGTTATAGACTTTTTGTTTACACACAAATACAAATATGAAATTAAATTTTATTAAGTAATGGTACAAAAACACTAACAATTATTCCTAGGATATTTACTATGAATTCTCACCGAAGAAAAAAATTAAATAATTTTAATAACTATCATGTACAGTCGGGAACATATTTTTGCAACAAGGCGTTGGTTGTTAATGGGATATGTATGACTATTGACATATTTAAAAAAAAAATAGATACTCACAACTGGTAATTGTGGTAAACACAGACGTTTACCTATATCCGGACTAACGATAAATAATAAAATCCATTAATAAACACTTCATCTTTGGTCTTGTATATTATTATATCCATATATTATAACATATGAAATAACTATCAACATTTTTTTACTGTTATTCAGAGCCAAATAATTTTTTAACTTATCTATTTGCGTTTGTAATTTACTAATTTATATGTATATTATTATTTATTGACCTTGTATTTGGTACTGTTATATTAAATAAATTAGATATAGATCAATTATATATTTTCGTTTTTTTTTTTTTTTTTATATATATACTGGCAAGCTATAATTAACATTCATAACGATTAAATACTGGTTCACCGATATTATTTTTTAATCTGAAGTTAATCTATTTAATTTTGATACAAGTATAATATTATAATTGATACTAAAATTTAAAGGGTTTATGGGTATTGTATATATTACCACGTATGACATATAGTATCATGTATTATTAGTTCTTACAATAAATTCAAAACGAATATAATATATTAATATGTAGTATAAACTATAGATATTATTGCGTGAAATAAAATAACTTATCACATGTACAGTGGAGACAGTTTGTACATTTATTAAAAAAAATCTTTATACACATTAGATATAGACACACGTAGAAATCAAAAACCAACTAGTTGATAGTTTATTTATGAGAAATAAGTGCAGTTTTCTATATCGGGAGGGTTTATATAGACAATGCAGGATACTTTCAATATAATTCCGTTATTTAAATAAAATGTAAGATAATATAATATATTAATATAACATAAAATATTTTAAACATTTGCACTATTATTTATTATTTATTTTTTCGATTCTATTTTAAAGGCGATTTGTATATTTTATTGTTAGTAATATAATGTTACTATTATAATTTAATATTAAATTAAGTAGATATACATTTGTTTTGTATTTAAGAATAAATTATACTTTATACATAAATAAACCCAATAGTTTTATATAATATATTATTAAATTTTAACCAAACATATAAAACGTATGAAATGCTGTCGATTAAATTTTAAATTATTGTGACTTAGCGGGTAATCTCGGGATTGGGATTACTTATGATCGGAAGCTGATAATATTGCACTCCATCCTAGATGTCATAAATAAATTAATCTTATTTCATTCGAAAATTGTCTATAATATTATGTTTTTGACGTGTTACACGGTTTGCGATGTATTACTTAATAAATATGTACCTATTATAGATGTACTGATATTTAACACTGAAGACAAAAAAAAAAAATGCCGAACTAATGCAGCCGGTGATTGCACCAAAATATCTCCAACCGATTAAAAGTAATCATAAAGATTTAAAACTAATTTTGATCTAAAACTTTAGACTTTGCAATGTTAGTAATACATTAAAATTTTTTTTTGCAAAAGTAAAATTTTTATTTTTATTAAATAGTCTTCTAGTTTAAAGTCAACGTTCAATCACATTTTAAGTATTCAAATATTTATTAAGTATTTATTAGAAAAATATACTTATATTATTGTTTTTGACACAGGCAGTAATGAACACGATTTCCATAGTTTTATTAAATTGTTCTATTTAATTTCGATTTAATAATTATGAAGTACACAGAGACGTGTAAAATATAAAATAATTGTTTTTATTGAAAATCAAACATTGTGTTAGTCCGGAAGACGGCTGCTGGGGTTATGAATATCAGAATCGTGCCCAATTAAAATACCTTTTTTTACCATACTATTTAGAACGCGTGTCAGCTTATCAAGGTATATACTATTTATATACAAAAATTGCTTGCTGCTTTGATCTATATTACACAAAAAAATATTGATTTAAATAATTACATTAATACCAAACATATGATATGAGACTCTTACTCTTACTAATAGAGGTAAATAACACGATTTTGTCGGTCGATCATATGCGACGTATTGTTGATACCTTAATTTACGTGTTATTGATAATAAAATATTCAGACTAATTGGGTTACGAGCGTACTGTCTATCATGAAGTTAAGATTGTCAATAATAATAGTCGACATACCTATTGGTATCTGTTTTCAATTTGATAGTGTATATAATATAAATAATATTATATCGTCTTATCGTAATCACATTGACGGTCGCTTTGTTGGTGAAATTTAATAATATTGTATACAGAGTGGTCCATATCGTTCACATCCGTAATGATTTTGTACGATAAACGTATTGGTTCTATCTTAAGTTATATATATATATATACGTATATATGGTCGACGAATCGATTACCGCATTTGTTCCGCATATTATACCGGACGCCGACCGTATTTATGGCGTAAACATTTTTGAGAAATATCACAATATAGAATATATTTATACGATATTTATGATAGGTATAGTGCCTATACAGTGCCGATAAAAATCGGATAAAAAGCGAATAGTAAATATATATTTTTTCCTTCATTCGTTTTCCGCGTAGGTATCAGCGTTTTACGCATCAACAGCCGACGCAATAGTCGTGATAAACATATAATTGGTACCTATAATAATATACCAAGTCCGCTGCTTCGTCGATCACCGGATGTTTGATGCAAGCCCACATAGGGCATTTAGATAACTACTGTTAATATAATATCTACGAATATAGTAATATAATATTTTCTATATAAATATATGATTGTGCAACAAACTAATTTATTTGTTTGGTCATACGGAAACGGTGTATAGTTCATTTATGACTTATTATAAGTGAAGATTATGTGTAGGTATACGAATGTAAATATTGACCAAAAGATCATAGGTACTACATTTGTGCGTGTAATTTACAGAAAGCTTTAAAACTATAATTTCAAAAATGTCCACCTTTATATGGATGAATCAAATATTTTTCTAGTATCATCAAATGTTAAATAATCACATTTCAAAAATTTTAAAATTCTTATAACATGAACTGATATCAATCGTATCATTCAATAAAAAAACGTACCCATTTATAACTTATCGATTATCATGTTACTTTATTGAATTCCGCAGAAATCAGTTAGCTGTTGTACTAAATATTTCAAGTATCTGAAGTATCATAGTCATAGAAAATATAATAAATCGTAGTCTAGTTAGCGTAGTTGCCATGTTTATATCTATTTAATTTCTATATCTATATTATATTATTATATGATAAGCGTAAACAGTAGTAAGTTAACTTCAACATGGTTATTTTAGGTAGTGAATGGTTTTGTAATGATTTAAAAATTATTGCATATCATTTATATATAAAAATATAAGACATTTAGAAATTTAAAACTAAGAAAATTAATTAAATACATAGGTATATACTAATACCAATCGATTATATTTACAACACCGCAATAGGTTAATTTATTATTATAAAATTAAACGCATATATAGTATCGCTGAGTAGTACAGTGATATTAAGTTTTCAGCTCGGAAAAATTCCCACCTAGCTGAATTTTGGTACATACCTTTATGACATCGTTGTAAAAAACGTGTGAAAAGTCGCAATCTGTATCATGTACTGTATCATAATATTTATAATATTTAATATATCTGACTCCAACAATGAAATGAAGGATCCGATGAACATTTTACATATAAACATTTTGTTAGAAAATATAGTTTTATATACTTTTTATTCAAATATTTTTTTTATAACTCTATTTGTCCAAAAAATATATTTGAATAATTAAAAATTATCAATTTGGCTAAAAAAATTAAAAATGTTCTTTATTAGTTTTCATTGAAAATAATAGACTTAGAATAAATAATATACTTACATTTTTAATTGAAACTTTTACGTTTTACAATTTAAGCTCTATACATTTTTTCGCTAAGTATCGTATTTATTTAGTTGAATCGAAAAAATAACATAATACCCTTGTTGGCTATTTTCAACCCCCCAGGAGCACGGGAAGAGAATGAGCAGTCACGACCAAAATTAACCAAAATTATTTTCTCATCACAATGACAAAAGTGAGGGGGTTCTACATCAACAATTTCAAAGTTCAAAAATAAAGACCACCCTTAATATATAATATTATCGTATTAACGGTAAACGTTAAAATTCGTATACCGTAAGTACGATTGTATATATGTATAACCATCTTGCAAATAATTTTGTCCTCTACAATTTTTGTATGAACATTTTTCTTTGTACAATCTGTTTAAAGCGAGATATAAACGCAAAGGCTACTTGTTTTTAGCAAAAAAATCATATTTTATTAAAAGTGTACATTTTGATGGACTTATAACGCAAAAACTATAACTTTTACGTGAAAATACCATAAGACCTTTTTTTGTAGATAATTACTTCTTCTACAATTTATATCCAGAACTTTTTATTGTACAGCTCATAAAAAGCGATATATTCAAAAAAAAGACCAATTTCGTGACCTCTGACCTCGAATAACCTTTGACGCGTACATGATACAGATGGCGACTGTTCACACGTTGTTTACAATGATGTCATAAAGGTGTGTACCAAAATTCAGCTAGGTGGAGATTTTTCCGAGTTGGACCCCTTTTTTGTCTAATATCATGAATGGACTAAAACCACCACGCGTAATACAAATAATGACAATAATATGAAGATAGATATATTTCGTAACAATGACTCTAGTAATTGGTATTATAGTATATTATATTAGATTATTTTAAATTTTGTTCAAATAACGGACATACATGTGCATAGTCTAGTCATAGGTTTAAAGTATATTATTTTAAATTATATTTAAATAACGAAATTACATTAAAAGTACCCTGTATTGTCTATATACAATTTTTCAATACAGGAAACAGCACTTGATCGTATTCTTATAACTCATAAGCGTTACAATATTATGTTACTTTTATTTACATTTTAGGTACAGTATATTATTTCTTGTCAATAAATTTGAGAATATTATCTTCTCATTATTATTATAATATATGATAATCACCTATAAAATTTTTGTGGAAAAATCACGTTTAGAATATTCCTCATTTTATGTAAGATAAAAAGTAATTATTTATTTTTTAGTCCAATTGTACAAATTATTTTTTAACTTGTAATATAATAATTATGTATAATATTTTATATTTATTTATTGGCCTTGAATTTAGTATTTCTGTAAAAGATTACATAGATAAATTATCCATTTCGCATATTTTCGTTTTTTTTTTAGTTATTAATTTTAGGTACCTACGTCAAATAATTAAAATTCGTGAAAATCAAATATTTGTACACTGATATCGCTTATTTATTTATGATAAAAATTGTACTTATTTGAGGACTATGACTAAAATTCATGGCAATTAAAGTATAGATTTTTTATCAGATAATAAAATAACCATTTACAATCTGTTTAAATAATTATTTTGTACAATATTGCCGGAAAAAAAATATAGGACGACTATCGTATTTATAATAGCCGGAATACTAAAAAGAATGATAATATCTATGAATATATATATATATGTATATTCACTAAACAAGTTTGATGTTCATGTTATAGAGCATGACAGTGATGTTTCTATTTTACTAAAATATATTTTCCGTAATTCACTACGGTTAATAAGCTGAGATAATTATAAACTACAATACTTCCGCAGCACACAGAACTACTTATCACAAAACGGAAGAATAATATTATTGTCCGCCTGCATGTTGTTGAATCCGTTTACCACAAACCGTACTTCCATGTTTCTACGAACGTACATAATATATTATTACAAAATTATTTGTATTCACCTCCTTGCTGCAGTTTTTGTGTGTTGCCGCCGAAGCCGACACCACATTAGAATTCACTAACATTACGTGTACGCTCGTATATTAAGATATAACCGTTTGACTCATCGTGTGCCGAGACATTATGTCACCGAAGACGCTCAAAATGCTCGTCAAACACGTGTTGTGTTACATACCATTTTTCCCACCGTCTTGATCTCCAAGTATTTAAAATATTTAAAAATAGCGTTCACCAGTCGTGTACTCGTGTTTTATAATGTGTGTGAACCGTTTATATCTCCAAATCCGATTAAAATACTATTAACCTGCAGGGACTTGATCATATGTAATATGTAAGATATATAAAATATAATATTATACCATACAATACAGCGTTACCCGGTGTTTTTGAGTTATAACTTATAAGTATTACGTACAACCATTGGCATACCTTGCTACTTATGATTCGTATAATAATAATGTATCATATAATATGCCATTTTTAAATTTATTTTGCTTTTAGGAGATTGGAAACTATTTTGACCTTTCTAAAGTATAAAACTATAAACTAGATCTAATTTTCTATCCAAAACAACTTTCAAAGTGAACATTGAAGCATTTTATAGACTACTTATTATCGTGATATCGTGTACAAAGACGTACAAAAAATACATTTCATTGATCATTGTATAATCAATAATACAATCGCTCCACTCAGAATCTAAGTTATAGACGTACTTACTACTTATGTACTGATGTTTTATACTGAGGACAGAAAAAAATTCGAGCTGCCGCGACCAGGGACTTTACTGAAAAATCTGCAACCGTTTATAACCACGAAGATCTAAAATTAATTTTGATTTAATACTGTGTAGTATGTAGTCAGATACGATTGAAACATTAAAAACTCTGCCCAATGGTGTAAATAACCTAATCAATGGGATGGCAAGGTACGGTAATGCCCAGGGGACCTGCACTTGGAGGGCCCCGGGAGGACCTTGACCCTTTTAAATACAATTTGTATTATAAAGAAGGGTGAGTAAGTGGGTATTGCTCTGCAGTAGTGTATAGTAGAAATGGGGAGTAGGTCACTAAAATGGATGTGATAAATTTGAATACAATGACAGATATCATTGTATACGGACAACGATTCTGAACGGAGATAATTTGTCAGTCTAGGATGATTAGTAGAATATATTATATTATTATACCTATATTTAAATTGTAATATATCGTTATTTTACGTAATTTCATAAAAAATTTAATTTCATACGCTCACAAAATGATTTCTATATTGACGCTGGGTTCCTTTTTACATTTATTTAAGAAAAAACTTATGGAAAACCTTGTATTGGGTTTTTTAAAATTACTTATAAATCACAAAAATGTTACGAATTGTTAACTTCAAAATTCCTTGCTAATTTTTACGATTTTGACATATTTTGTAAACATTTGAACTTTAAATGATTATAAACAAAAATTGTGACTACCGGTTTTTGATTTTTTCTTTTTATTACGATAAGTACAACTTATAATAATCCTTGTATTAAATTTTAAAGATTTTTCGGGAAGCCAAATTTTTTTTAACAGCATTAAAAAAAAAAATGTTAGAAATATTGAAAATTTCAATTGCCTGCAAATAGCTTTAAAAAAAAAAAAATCAAAATATTTTGAAAATTTAATCGCAAATAAATAAGTACGCTAATATAATCATTTGGTGAACATTTCAAGTATTTACAATGATTCGTTTTTGAATAACAGCAAAATAAAAAAATCGGTTTTGTCAAAAACTGATAATGCATAAAAATGTCCGTTTATTCGTTGCTTTTTTAGGGTTTTTCTGACGCTTTCGAAGACTACTGGAAATATTTTACTTTTGACCCTCCCCCAAATACTAACTAGATTTATTTTTCTTTTCAAAAAGTGGCTGAAGTCAAAAATCGAAGTATTTTTTCTACTCCAAAACACAATGACAGACACAAAATTAAAAAAATTAAAAAAATAAAAACTTACATCATTGTAAAATCAATACATTCTTCATTCCGTTCAGAATCTAAAATAATACACAAAGATATGAATTTTATTTTAAAATTCACGAGACAGGTACTGTTAGAAAAAGTGCAAAACATGTCAATTCATATTATTAGAAAACAGACAAATGGACACTAAAGAACTAATAAAAACATTTTCTGAGATGGAAGCTAGAAAAAAAAAACTTTGAATAGCCACTTTGTAGTTTTGTACATATAACATAAATAAACTATATTTATAATAAGTAATGACTGTTTTTTTTTTTTAATTTTGGTAATGTATAGTGACCAAGGGGACCCAAATTTATAGTTACGCTACTGACTCTGGCATACCTACCACAACTCAACACCTTTCTTAGCGACTTTTAAAAGATACCACAGAAATAATAATTGACGTTTACTGTAGACGAGATCGTCTTTACTGTGTTAAAACCTAAACTACAAACTATTTTGATAACTGTATAACTATATATAGGTAAAGTAATTCACTAGTAAATTTTCATCTATATATAGGTTTTCAAAATCAAAAAAAAAGATATACCAAAATTGTTTTTTTTAATTAATTTTGAGTGAGTTGTTGATAAACAATTATTCATTCATACCTGTCTTATAATTTGATTAGCTTCTGGTAATTTTTTTGGGAATCAGGTACGAAGATGTTGTAGTGGTGTCATCTGCAAAACAAAATGTATAAACATTACATTTCAGATTAATTAAACCATTTATATAAATGATATACCTACAGTAACAGTGCTAAGACTGTTCGTTATGGAACTCCGAATTTAGGAGTTTTCTTATCACTAAAAGTAACATAAATTAATGATATTCGTTGCTCCTTGGCATCGATTAACCAAAAAACTCTATAATAGAAATATTAACTACATAATTTATGCTATAACTTGGTAACATATGCTGTAATTTGCTACTTTGTATTGATACACACAGTCAAACGCTTACTAACATCAAGAAAAATTCCAAGTATGAAATAACCTAAATAAAGTTTATCAAAATATATATAACAATATAACTAATTAATAATTGTATAAGATTTTAGAAAATTCTTAATTTTTTGAAAACCAAACTGTTACAAATAAAATTTACGATGTCTATAGAAATTTATAAAATCGAGATTTTACACTTTTCTAAATTTTTTAATAAATTTTTTATAGGTATTAATGAAATTGGACAATAGTTTATACATACCTTAGTATCAATTTCGAAAAGCGGAATCAGCTTAGATTTATTTTGAAAACATCCTGGTGGTGAGAGATTATAAAATCCTATGACGATCATAAAACTAAAGCTTTGGTTTTATTGCATTTTTAAATAAAACAACATTGTTAAATACAATTATGTTTAATCAAACCGAATATAATTTACCAGACTCACGATTAAAATAATAATATTATTAGTAAGTACAAAAAAATTTATTATCATAAATTGTCATCATACTGAGTAACAAATATAACATTTAACAAAATTCCATATAAAAGGAAATTCACACATTATCTAAATAGATAATATCTAAACTATGTAATTTACATAATATAAATATGGATGAGTATTGCAATACTTTTGAAAGCAAGGTTAATAATAATAATTTTAATATATGAACAAATTATTACCGATATGACAAGTTAAGTATAAAAATTAGGTACCATTGCACTAAAAATCATTTGGCTCTGAATAACAGTAGAGCATAAACTGCATTGATGCTTGTGTGATTATAATATATTAAACCAAAGATGAAGTGTTTACTAATCAATCTTATAGTTTTTGTAACTTTAGTTAATTCAAATATCAGTAAACGTTTGTCTCTTCCACAATTACCATTTGTAAGTATATAGTTTTTAAATATATCAATATTTTCTTATTTATTTTATTAGTAACGATCACATTGTAACCAAAGAATATTATCTTATACTATCGTATGATACTAATTTAAAAATTATTATATTTTTCTTCAGGGTATGTACCGATTAAATTTCTTAGGAGTAATGCGTTGTGATTCTTTTCCGACAAATAATAAATTAAAATATGAATTGTACCTAAGTAAAAAGTCGGCCAACACCACAGAAATCAAAGGAATCGTAACCAATTTGATACCATTAGATGATTCTATTGATGTAAGTTAATAATTAATTGTTAATATTAGTATTGTATGAATTTTAAATATGAGATTTTATATGACTCACAACCATTATTTAATAAACTAAATTATAATGCAATTTTTGCAAAATTGATAAATTGTTTTCTTTGTATAGTTGGAATTCAATTTGGCGGTAAAAGACTCTATTGGTGGTTGGAAGGATAACGCTTTTCTCTATAAGACACCTAAAGCTTGTTCCTCACTCAAAAAGTTCTTGGGGCCTGCTTGGACTCCAATAATGGATTCGGCAGGTCTCTACAATGCGACTTGCCCTTTGCCCGCGGTATGGAAGTGTCATAAAATTAAAATAATAGTATAAATATCATAGGCCATATGGAAAATTAGTTTTTTTGCAAAAAGAGTAGGCTTTTTGCAATAGGGTTGACCGTTTGTGAACTACTTATTATTTTTCCAAACAGCCTACTGTTTTTCAGGCTCATTACATACAGACTAACATCAGTTAGGCCTTTTAAAAACTACAATCATTTAATTATTTTATTTATATAAACTCTATCAACTTGAACTTTTTTTCGGTAAAATATTTATTAGGTATAGATACAAAACTTTAAAAAGTTGAATTGGAAGTGAGTTATTAATTAAACTCGATTGTCTTAATAATAGTTTTAAAAAAGGTAGGCAAGTGAGTATCGCTCTGTTGTATAGTAGATATGGAGAGTAGGTCACTATAATGAATGTGTTAAATTTGAATGCAATGACAGATATCAGTGTATACGGAAAACGATTCTAAACGGAGATAATTTGTCAGTCTAGGATGATTAGTAAAATATATTATATTATTATACCTATATTTCGAAGACTACTGGACATCTTTTACTTTTGACCCCCTCCCCCTCCTTCCCAAAGTACCAACTAGATGAATTTCCCTTTTCAAAGAGCTGAAGTCAAAAATCAAAGCATTATTTCTACTCCAAATCGCGATGACAGACACAAAAAAAAACATACATCATTATAAAATCAATACATTCCTCACTTCGTTCAGAATCTAAAAACAATAAATTAATACAGTTTAAATGTAAGCATTTAATATAACAATTAATATAAACTTATTAAAAAAAATTAAATTAAAATCATTTCAAATTGTATATGTTATCTTAGCCTTACTCAAAATTGTTTTTAATACAATTATTAATCATTTTTTCCAAGTTAATATAATTTAGTTTTGCTTATAATATGAGTCTATATCGGAGTATATCTCTATTTTTATTTTTGTTTTATATTTTGTTTAATATTTATTATGTTTTTTCTAATTGATTTATTTTATACTATATATAATGTATGATTTGCAATAAAGAAGAAAAAAATCTTGTTCATATTTTCAGGGTGTATATAAAGTATCCGGCATAGATACTGGTATTTTCATGACTTCCGGTTTTCCCAAATCATTTTTTTATGGAACATACAGATTTCGTTTATTTTATTCAAAAAAGAACGAAGTTTACGGTTGTTTTATCATAATTATAGAGATAAAGCGGCCTTGGGAAACTGAATAAGTATTTAATTACAATACTACACTAATAACATTATTTATTATTATTCATGTTCATGCATCTTAAAAGATATTCAAATATTTTGTTATCATTAATTAATGTATAATCTTTTTACACTATATGTATATTTTTTTTCGTTTCTAATACTATACTAAACGCAATTTATTTATATAGTTGTATTATGTTGTATTATTCTATTCTATACAATTACAATTATTTTGTTCACATATATTTGTTTTTTGCACTAAACAATAATTAAACATGAAATGTCATATACATTTAAATTTATTTTATTAAAAACCAAACAGAACACATTTCGTATTAGTTTAAATGGTTACCACAAAAACACGATCTGCTGTAGATACACCAAAACGCCAGAGCAATGCCGCGTATTTTAGTGCTCCTGTTTATCTCCATTTATAGCCGATTCCCATCCCTTACAAATAAATCGAAGTAATATGGACTATGCCCAATTGTCTGTCTACGTGACACTGCTAAGCACGTGTAGTAATTTGTGTTTGACCAACACAGAAAATCACGGCCAAAGGTGTACTCTCTAAATCAAACCTTGAGACCCGACAGTATAACCTTAAGAGTCGATTCTTCTTCAATTGCACTTTATCGATGTTCGATGAAGTCGTTGCGCTAATGATAACAAATGTAAAAGACGTCTCTTTTGTATCTATAGTATAGTGTCAGCCTGAATTTTTTTGTATGAAAAAGAATGTAAATTCTTAAACAACCAGTGTGATACATAATTTACGTATACAAAGAAATAAACGACTACTTAATCTATCTTACCATCTTTATTAACTATATAATATTGTAAATAATACAATAATATAATAAATTATAGATAAAATATAAGCATTAGTACCGATTTTGTTAAACTTTAGCGAAAATATATTTCTTTATAAAATTAAAAATAATAGTACATATCATCTAATTATCTTTATAAGCTTATAGCTGATATCTAATCTGTGTAGTGATCTGTATTATAACAAAATATTTTAGATTTATGCTACAATAATACTGAAAACAAGGTCAATAAATAAATAATTATAATATTTTATAATCAAATAATTCATTAAATTATAAGTTAAAACTAAGTAGGTATATAATTGGACCAAATATCATTTGACTGAATCACAGTCCAACAATAAAGCGCGTTGATACTTATATGGTTATCTATAGATAATAAAATATATGACCAAAGATGAAACGTATACAATCAATCTTATAATTTTTGTAATTTTTGTTTCTTCAGATACAAATAAACGTTAATCCCTTTCACAATAATTACTGTTTCTAAGTATCTGGCTACCTAATTACAATTTTTAAATGTTACAATTGTTTTATATTTCATTTATACATAATCAACCAACAGATTGTTTTTATTGAATATCATTGAATATTATATAACTATAAAACACTGATTTAAATAATTTAATTATTCTTTGGAGTTTTTCGTTGTGTTTCTGTAACGTTAAATAATAAAACAAAATATGAACTTTATTTCAACAATAAATCGGCCAACACCACAGAAATTCAAGGAAACAATACGATTGGTATAATTGTATGATTCTTTTAATGTAAGTTTAATTGTTGTCATTAAATTTAATAATAAATTTATTAATTTGAGATTTTATATGGCTCGGAAAAAATAATTTGAGTAACTAATAATCGATTACTGACATTTTGTCTTATAAAAGCTAGTATCTGATTTTAGCTAAATTAGATAATTGGTTTTATTTATAGTGTTTATAATTTGATTTTAAGATAAAAGATTCTATTAGTGATTGGAAGAAGAATGCCTATTTTATAAGACACGCAAAGTTTGCTAGTCACACAAAATATTCTTTAGAGATGCTTGAATTTCAATAATGTCATAACAATTTGAACTTCAAATATCCATAAAAATCAATTAAACTTTCCGGTAGTTTTTTTTTTATAGATTAGGTTTGGTTAGGTAACATAAGTTGAAAAAACTTATAAAGATCGATCTTTGTATTATATTCTTAAATCTTAGGTATAAAAAAAAAGTATGCAAGTGGGTACTGCTCTACTGTATATTAGGTATCGAATGATTTACTATTATGGATGTGTTAAATATGAATTCAATGATATATCATTGTATACAAAAAACGATTCTTAGCTGAAACTGACTGGTCTGACTGCCAGCCTATATCACTAAGTATATTTCATATGATATGTTTTTGATATCGTTAAAATAAAATATAACCATAAAATAGTGTAAATAAATTTATGGTATTAATAGGTAGGTAAATAAAATTATCTTAAATTTAATCAACATATTTTCAAAATTTAATTCCGTATTATTAATAATAGTTAACAGTCTGTTTTATTCTTGATTAAAAAAAAAAAATTTTTAGACTTAGGAAAAAATCTTGAAAAATATTCATACATGGTTTCTCATGAGTCGTAATGACTAAAATGTGTGAATACAGCTAGGTATTATAACATACGATATTATTGGCGCAGCCCAAACGGCTCCTGTCCATTATTTACTTATTCCAAAACGGATCGCATCGAAAAGAAAAATTTACAAGTAGCTAAATTCCCAAACTGCTAACGGTAATACCGATATACCAATTTGAGATCATCTAAGTTTCAAGTATAAGTAAACGAATTTATTTTACGATTGTTTATTTCAAAAACAACAATTATTAATTTTGTTAGCTATTTAGTAAAATTAATAAATTATGCATTTTGATTGTTATTATTTTTTTATTTTTTACCGTAACATTTAGGACGTATTACTATATACCGGTATATCTTATTTTTAAATTTAAAATGTATAAAACTGAATACCGAAAATATAAGATATATTGATAATATCGAAAATGCCAAAACATTGAACATAATTTCTATACCGAAATTATATATTATACCATTGATTATAAATACTAAATAATATATTATCAATGGTTATACGTACTTATGTACTCAGTAAAAATATTCGTATGGAATATATAAAAAAATTTACCTATAATCTAAATTTGTGATTTTTATTTTTAAATTTTTTTAACTTTTAAATTTAATTCACAATAATACGATAGTATATGCTTTTCTATATAATTGTTGTATTTTACTTAGTGTTCATCTACACATTTTTAACCATACCTCTTTTGAGATAGTCTGTATGAAGTGAGGAGGATTTGTGTTATTTTTATAACCGGAACCGTTTGGGAATAAATTTACCTTGTCATAAAACCTTTTTCAACGGGAACCGTTTGGGAAGTTACTTTTTTGTGTAACAGGAGCCGAATGGGCTACGTCCGATATTATATAATAATAAAATTAATAATCCACAACAAAACGGTTACCTACTTTTCCAATTTTCATTATAGGTATCTCATAATTGTTTTAAAATTGTGATTAAAAACGTATACTCCACAGTTAAGTATTTAAGTAGGTAAAATTAATTAAAGAAAACAATCGATTTCGAGTGCCTTATTTCATTTTGAGTAGAAAATATAAATTTACCAAGTTCATAAATATATTGTAGGGCGTTTGAAAATTTAGTGTTTTTTTAAAGACGTAGTTCATTAAATTTTTTTCAAAGAGCTGGTTGAATTTTAGATGATTGAAGAGCAATCAATAGCAGTTATATAGGCTCTTTAAAAAATTTCAACATCACAAATTGGATATAGTATGCATTTTATTTATTTATTTCAACAATTCACATAGGTATTTATAATTATAACAATAAAGTATAAATTATAAAAAAAATTGTATCAACGCATTGTTTATTAGTAGCTTTCACGTGAGTTTCAAAGGTTTTATTTCTTAACATTTCTATAAAAATCTATTTTTTTTTACATTGATTTTTTCAATAGACTTAATATTAGCCAATTCAGCTAACTTTTTGGTAAAAAAAAAAAAAAAATCAAAAAGGTTAAATTTTCAAATAACCATCGATATGAACTTTTATAGCAAAAAATTCCTAGGTATCGGCTAGATAATGGTAATATAATTTATACTAACGTTGATAACTATAATATTGTACGTATAAATTGTTTCCAATTTCGTTAACCCTGACCGAATAAATTGGTTTCAAATCCATGAATAAAATATTACTTTGAGTGCACTTGAATTACCATGAATTGTAATCATAGTATTCATATCTAATAATTTGATCACTTTTTTACAAAATTGAAAATAATATAATAATGCATAGTTATCTGTACAGATAATATCTATACTGTGTAAATTGTATTATAACAATATGTTATGGGTTTGCACTGAAACTATACTGAAAGCAAGGTCAATAAATAATAATAATGATCATCTAACCTATTATATGAAAAATTAAAAACTATTAGAGAATATTGTACCGAAAATCATTGAAATATTTTCCAGAAATAATAATATAAACTGAGTTTACAATGCATTTAGATAGTTATTCTTTGTTCGAGTCCTGTTAAAAATACATAGAATTCGTATGGTTGAGTCTTTCTCATTGCGATTCTGCCACCGTCGTAATAGTTATTATATCATCATACACCTAAATAGTCTTCGGTTTAGGTATGTATTATAATATAAATGTAAACATAATAATTTTATTGCATGTATTATAGACCTTAGACTTTTGACTTCTGAGTATAAGGTCTATGGTATGTACGTAATTTCGGTGCTGTAAACTATTTTTGTAGTTATAAATCTAAATAATTTAAAAATTATAATAGCTGGAATTTAAAAAATACATTATTAAAAAAAATAATGTTCATGCTTGGTAAATTATAATATACCTACTAGGTAATAATATTAAATTTATAAATCTTGCATACTATTATTTATAAACATGTCAACCTTACTAAAGAGTAGGTATAGAAGAATACTGTCCGCATAGATTTATAAGAAAAAAATATTATGTGGGCTGAATTCCCTTTTTGAAAATACCCGCCCTATCAAAAACAAAGATTGGTCCTGTTTGCGATTTGCACATACTAACAGCGGTCTGTCATCATACTATCAGTGCGTATAAATAATAGCCAGCTGTTGCGAAATGCAAATTCAACTTCGGTGTCTGACCCGAGGTCACCGCGGCAACTACGACGAAAAATCCGCAGTATAAAAACCTTTGCAAAAAAAAACCCTATCCCTTACCATCTTTAAGTATAATATAATATAGTATTTGTCTTATATTATACGATTCGGTGTCTGACGTTGATCGTTACGCGCGTGCGTGCATTACACGTATGACATTTACATATTATATAACCTCTCCGGCGTATATATTATTCTCTAATATAATACAAAATAATGTGTATATATATATATGCGAAACATCAAAAACGCGCGTCAAGCAGATTCCATTTCTATGCTAATTCCGAACGGTTTTATCGTCATAATAATAATGATGATATTATATATAATATTATTATTATTGTATATGTAGGTGCCTATAATAATATTCTTTTGTAATGTGCGTATAAAACGTTTTCGCGGGATAAGAACGTGACGTAGTTCCTCGAGTTTTATAACCGACATTGTGTTATTATGTTTTCGTTATGTATATATCAATATCATGTTATTATTCTGCAGCTTACATTATTATTTATTCGATAAAATAGTTGAAAATTTGTTCTTATATATTTTTGGTGACACATTTTTACAATAAATTATATGTATAATTGATTAGGCTTGAGGTGTTTGTACGGGAATTCGGTAGGTTATCGTTTAATATAAAATGGTTCACATAAAAAATAAAAATTTTAAAATTTGTATTTAAAAAACATGGTCGTATTTATCAAAATCGTAAAAGAACAAAATGACAAGTCTGCTGTGAAAACACTGAAAACGCGTCAAATGTGTATACCTACGTGAGTAATAATAAACTAATAATATTATAACACTATAAGTATTAGGATGGAGGGACTAAGGGACGTCAGGCCGTATGTTAATACACTATATACCTATATACATAAGTATACATAACGATAATATATAATATAAACAATACGCGATAATAAAAAGCTTCGGAGGTGATTTACTTGGTCCCCGTGGCCGTATAAAGTCCTCGAATTGGTTTAATGAACATTAAACGTCCGCCCTATAAAATACAAAGTATAATAATATAATAATACTATATCGGGAGAGGTTTATTACCGTGCTCCGTTCGGCGAGCACGACAATATAATAACGCGCGAGACTAAGGCGGCGGCGGCGGCGGTGATGGTTATGATAATAATAATAATAATAATAATAATAATAAATAAATAAATTCCTCGGCGGAATGGAGGCGACTAGGGTGGATTTTCAATTACCGCCGAAAATAATAACTCCAAGAAACGGATATTTTATACGCCCTCTTTTCGGTCACCGTCGTCCCTTATTTAAATTTCACGCGCGCGCGTGTGTCTTATATCGCGCACTCGAAAAGTCGCCGTTTTCCGTGTCCTGCGTCCGTCTATATACAAACCGTTTTAAGGGTATATTATACGAAGATAGGCGGGTCTCCCCCGCAATCCCCACAAACACTGGGAACGGTTTATCGCTGCGAAATATTATATTATAATATATTTTGTCCTATTACTCCCATTAAATTATGTACATTATTTTCGTCCTCCGTTTCCTCCTTATTTGCGTACATAAAAATATTGTTATGCTTCCTTTTCTTTCTTTTTTATGTTCTTTTGTCGTTGGTCTTTTTTTTTTTTAATTAAAACATTGCGACGACGATGGTTATAAAAGCCACGAACAACGCGAAATACGAAATAAAATTTGGAAAAAAAAGTTTTCATTTTACGTTATCTCTACGACTACGTTTTTTTTTATTTATTTTTTAATCCCGTCATCGTGTGAATATATATGTATATATATATATATATAATTGGTTGCTGGTAGTAATGGTTTCTACTCGTATACAATCCGCGCACTGACCCGACTGCGCTAATGACGCGGATAGATTCGTAATTTAATAGTCCGGGGAGTATACTTAAAAAATTAAAAGATACGTAAGATACATCCACCACCCAAGATTTTTTTAATTCTCGATTATCTGACACTTTCCAGCAGTTTTCTAGTTTCGCCGCGTGGCTCTGTAAATCATGACCGTCGAGAGGTAGACTTTTTTATTTTTTTCAATCTCCAAGTCCGCCCGCATTTGGTTGGGATTTTTATTTATTATTTTTTACTTCGACCATTCAAGTTATTAACCAGATTACGTACAATAAACGTCTACATTCTTATTACTATTCATCATACGAGTACAAGTACATTGCATAATAAAAAATTACCTGTAATTAATAGTTATAAATACTGTGTTAATAGTAGTTTTTGAATAGTAGTTTACCTATAACTATAGGTTCCTATAATTTATTCTTACAATACCTAAGTAGTTTTAAATTAATCGATACATTTAGAATAGATTTATAGAATTTATTTATGATGGTAATAGTTTTTGTTTTGTTAGAAGTCAATGATTTTGTAGCTGTTCTCTACATTTACATGCATAATAGTTATTTAATAATATTATACTCTTTTTAGATTATGCATGGTGAGGTCGACGACTCAAATTGAATTTATGTGGAGGATCTTAACTGACACTGAGTATTATTATACTGTTGCTATTGAAATTCTAGTTAGATTACTGAAAATAAAGATACAGTTATATAGCAATATAATATTTTACAATCTATTTTTAATCATTCGATGAACTGAATGGTTACTACAAGTGAATAGTGGTAATAAGATATGACCAAATAATTCGATACATATTCTGGTACTATATAATTATTGCGAATGAAAATGTTCAATTCTAATTCTAAATAATCATAACATCAATTCAAGAATATTAAAATCAACAAAACTTGACTTTAATTTATATTAACTATTTTTAACAACCTTAAATCAAAACCGAGTAATGCAAAATGAATTTATATTTTCTGTTTCTTTGAATTAAATTATATTATAATGTTAAATCATAATAGTCGTTTCCCAAAACTGAAAATATTGATGACGAATAATAACGTTTGCTCGTCGTAAATCAAATATAGTTTTTAATTTTTAAAAAATATAACAACATGAGATTGACAAAATCATTAGCTGTTTGCGTTAATAATCTGTTAATAACTCTTAGTTAAGTGATTGCCGAAACGTATACTAGACTCTGGTATAATTAATATTATTTCAACCATGGAAAATAATTAAATTTTCATACTATTAATTAGGTAGTATTATACTGAAGGTTGGTGATTTAACGTGTAACATTTCAACGATAATGACGAACGCATTCAAATTCGTAATTGCACTATAATTTGCCGTATATAAAGGTAAAAACTGTCTGTGTGTGTAAATCTGGTGTCAATGTCAATGGCGAATAGTCGTCATTGTTTAATAAGATGATATAAACAATGTTGGATAGGGTAAATATTAATTATTATTGTACGTACCGATGAAACCGTGTAATATAATTTATATTATAATGGTATGTAGATAGGTACATCACCAAAATTATCGTGGTGAACATTTGATTGTTAACGTATAACCTTGTAAATAGCACTTGAAGCATTTTTATTTAAATATAATATTTAAGAGTTTAAGACACAATTATTAATTACCATAAAATAAATAGTATTAATAATATAATATAAAAATAATTATTAAGCAATATGAGTTAACTAATAATGATAATATTAAATTGAGTATTATTTTTTAAATTTTAAAATACATAATAAGTATTATCTTTTATTATTACATGGAATATTTCCATGATATTTTGAATAGTACAATATGTTAGATGATTTTCAGTTACATCGATATTAATAATTTAGAATTTATTCAAAAGAACAAATTGTATTGCCGTCTTACAATTCATTTACTATACATATTTAAGTATTTTTATTTGATAAATAAGATAAATTATGTTCTAGTTTTTTGGACAACAGTTTTTTAATGTTGATATTTCATATTTATAATCTAAAAATTACACATTAGTCAAATGGCTTGGCTAATGCCGAAATTATTCAAATTTTAACATTACCCGATTACCCGTAAGTTTTATGCGTGAAGATACGCATATAATACCTTACTTATACCTACCTAATATTATAGTTTATTACTTATAATCTGCACAAGGTTACATACCTATACATAACAATATATTTATTGTTCATCAAATTATACTTTATAGTTTATACTTGTATTATTATTTTTAGGGTGTTGTTTAAATTTATTTTTATTTTTTCTAGAGATGTCATATCTTGTATTTGGTATTTTTAGACTTGTTATTTTTGGCGTTCACACTATTCTTTATAACATTAAAAACGGAAATTGTAAAAATGTAAAATTGAAATCCCATGGGATTAAATGCACATTTATAATAAATACATTTTAGCTATTATACATATATTCTAAACAACTATAAAGGTGCCTAAATAATAGTACACCTATATTTTTCATAATAACAGTACAATAATATATGCAGCTCCTTGAATTTGAATGCCGTGGCTCAAGTTTAATTACCGTGGTTTATCGCGTTACTATAACCGTATTTTACATAATATGTATATGAATTTATTCAATTTTATGGTATATAATGACATTATAATATTATGTGACATAGTGGCCGTCGTATTGTTATGCTTCTCGGTGTACACAATATTTATACATTATGACCTATACCTACGTATAATAATAATATGCTATTCGCCCACGGATCTCAACCGATTCTTATACCTATACAGGACATGCGTGATGTACGATACGATACAAACGTTTTATGAATAAGCGTATACGCGATGTGTATAAAGTGTAATAAATTTGTCGTAAGATGCGTATGCCAATGGTATGTATTATATTATAATAAAATTATGTGGTGCGAGTATCACGCTCGCCCGACAACCAGTTTGTATTTCGACGCATATTATCATATTTTTAAGTAGTTTTTTAATAACCCGATCGGCGGGGGTCGTCTTTTGTGCGGAGTGCTTCCGCGTATAATAACAATTCTCGGGGCGGCTCTTCTTCTTAATCATAATATAATATCGTCCCGTGTCACGAGGTTGTATATATAGTTGGAAGGGTGCGCTCCAGCGACGACGGCGATGACGTACAGTTGATGTTTAATGGTGGGGGGGAGGTGACATTGCCATAATTAACGATTTTTATAACACCCCGGTGGCGTGGTGTATTATGATTATTATAATTATTTTTTTACTTTATCGGCCATTAATCATCGTTCGTGTTTTCGAAATTCACCACCTTTTCTCGGAAAAAATATAGTAAAAATTAAAAATCAATCTTCTATAAATATTCAAAATACTATGTTAGTGTACCTAATTACCCCCTCAATCCACATACATATTAGTTATTTATAGTAAGGGCGGCAACATGAAGATATAATGTTCGCGAGCCACGTATGATGGACAAATAAAGTGATACCAAGAGCCAGAATGTTTATATAATTTAAACAATATCTACTGATAAATATAAAATTCATAATATTAATAAGTAAATTTTAATTTTATAAATTAGACGCAAGCCATGTCTAACTATGACGACAGCTACAAGTTGGTCATTGTTCCCTTGATATATTATAGTGTTGTATCGTAACTGCCGTCTTTACATATTTTTTGAGAGTACACATATACTTCAAGACGAATTATAAACAATAAAATGCAAGAACTTTAAAATCTTTATTTAAATTAGATACAAACGCATACATACACACACACACACACACATACACAAATAAAAATACAATTTCAAATGTATACACCTTCGCTGATACTAGGTACCTGTACCAGATGAGCCCGAATTTTTCATTACGGGTGCGTTCTATTACCGTTTACAATCTACGCATTGCAGTCTCAATACAATCGTTTCACTGACCTATTTAAGTTTATTCAGTTGTTAAAATAATGTCGATGACTGTCTATAGTTTATAACAATAGGTACAATCGTCGAGATAACGTAATTGCTCAGAGATAGTACGAATAAATAACTATAAACTATTATTTCCTATGCATATTTCATGAATTGAACAATTATAATATCATGTTTTCGTAATGATTATTAGAAAAAAATATACTTATACCTAATTGTAATACAATGGCTTTATTATATCAACCGCCTATCCGTTGGGTCAAGTCAGGTCGAGGATTCAAAATATACTCATCGTGTATTCGCGTACGAAAGATAAATTATGCAATTAATTATTATTTATTTATTTTAAATAGTAATTGATTATATTCTTTTTATTTTTCAGTCCGTTTACACAATAAATGATCATGTATTTAAAAAAAAAAAAGGGCTTAAAAAATAAAATCTAAATATATGCTCGTATATTGTTTTTGGTCCTATACGTCACGAACCATGATTAAAATTATTTATTTATATGTGAATCTTCATAAAATATTTTCTTATTAAAGAATATATACAACTACTATGCCTTTTTTGTATAGTTCAGTTTAATAATCGTTAAATAAAATAAAATGCTACAGAGATAAAACCATATTTTAGATGTGTCTATTGACTAAAGAAAGAATACTAAAAAAATGTTTTAGCGTTTACAATGATGACTCGAAATTTAAATAATATGATATAAAATTTAATGCTTTCATAAAAAAAAAAAAATTTAATTTAATTAACGTGAAATTATTCTTTAATAAATACTCTAATAAGTCATTATGTAAAACTATATTATAATACTCGAGTTGTTAATGAAAAGAATATAAAGGGAAAATTAATTTTAAAAATAGTATACGAGAAAAAATTAATTAAAATAATAAAAGGAAGAAAATACTATAATACCTACGTATAATTAAAATGCGAATTACTAAAAACGGGAAATACGCGCGGGGAAAGAACCCTGTGCGGTCGATTTCCTCATCGTTCTATACACCCTCACTAAAAAACAATACTTAGTCTGATTTTATATTTCCAAGTTTACTATAAAGAACGAGCAATGTCTATTTACGATTTACCAGCTAAAGTTTTACTATATGTAATACAATATGATCCATGATGGTGTTCATATTGTGTTCAAATTATTATGATTGTTTATTTGTTTAAGCTCACACAACCCGCAAACGTTACGGAAAAATGCAACAACGTGAAAAAATGTCGACTAACACAACGACAGTTTATACTATAATATTGTGCGACGATACCGCGATCACAATATTACATCATGTAAAATATTATTATATCTAGTCTTAAGCACCTACTTGTATCTTACTTTTTTACCTTAAGTACCAATAATGCCTACTTAAAAGTTATACTCTATTCGTAAGCTTCCCGTAATTTCGTCAAAAACGAAAGTTTCCATTCAGTAGGTATATTTATTATTTAAATAATTGTTCCACTGTTACCTGTCACAATACATTGAAACATATTTGCCGGCCTTTTTTTATGATAATAATTACCTATGATTGTATTTTATACGTTTATAATACAAATTTTATAACGTCCTATGTATGTTTTCCATACGACAACACTGCAATAATTATTGTTATAATGTTTTTTTTATATACCATTAGTTAATAAGACTCTATTTATAAATTTGTTCTGAAATATAAGTTTTCAGGCGATAAACTTGTGTAAATGAAATTGTGTAGAAACATATGTATGTAGAAATCGCTCATCGGTGATATTCCGTAAATCATTTAACCTATTTTACGTTTGAAAAAGGTATGTATTATTGAAATTCAATGTCACGGGTATAACATCACTGTAAAAAAGTTACGCGTTTCCACAGATCATACATATAATGATGTACGTAAAAATCGTGCAGATTATATCTCATTTTTTATATTTTATATTAACGCATATTATATAGCTACTGATTCATAAATGTTTTCTATATTATAGTTCATGGAAAAATATTATTAGTATTATATAATTAGAAACAGAGCTTGACGGGCATAATATAAAACCACTAATTCCATAATTTGCATATAAATAAAGTGAAATTTGTTAAACAAATCAATGTGCACGTGGTGTTTTATAAGACATATAATATGGTAATCGATTTTTGCAATTATGTAGTATATAGCGAAAGAATAATTATAATCGTATAATTCTGTGTATGAGACAAATGAGAAATGTATAGGTAATAATATGAGAAGGTGCTGCAATTTAACGCTAACAAAATCCATATGAATACATCATTGTCGTTACTATCATACTATTACACGTCTTGTACTGTATAGCGTTACAACTCAAACGTACAATATAATGTCATCCATACTTGTGATACAATACCAATCTATCCATAACGTATTCATTATTGAATCGTACAAACACACACGTGTGCATATACCTATATACTCTGTTTTATAAATTGCCACGTGTGTCAACGTAGGCGAGTTCTTCATCACACAACCGCCTCTGCCTCTATATTTATCGTTTAGAATATTTAGATACTCTCGTATACTCTTATATTATATCATACGCACGTAATTTATATACTATCGTCGTTGTCATCGTCGTCGTCGTCGTCGTCGTCGTCGTCGTCGTCGTCGTCGTCGTCGTCGTCGTCACCGTCGCCGTTGTTATTATTATTATTATTATATTACGCGTTATTGCACGATTATATGATATCATAATATTATTATTATTATATAATATTTTAACGACGACGACGACGACGACGACGTTTATCCTGGAAAATGGCAAAAAATCGTAATTAACCCTATTATATTGCGTCCTTCCAACCGTAAAAAACTCAAAGCTTATCTCCTCCTCCCATCCCCCGGCGGAGGCAACGGCGGTTCGTAATTAAACGTTATAAAAGTTCAGGTTAATTACGTACGAAGAGATAAGTCCCTTGCCGCCGCCGGGATCCACCGAGCCGGTGAAGCATGCGGGTAGCCGGGGCGGTAGGGGGCGTAATCTGTTTGTCGTGTGGCCGCGGTGGAAAACGGTTATCGTCGTCGCGTGCAGTATAATAATAACATTATATGGGCTGCCACCGCAGCAGCAGTAGCAGCAACATCATCATCACAGAATCCCCGTGCACCGTCCATAGATTTAGCAATTAAAATTCGTTTCAACCCCCGCAGTCGACTTTTGATCTCACCCCCGTCCCCTGAATATATTCTTTCCGCGTAGATACACACCCCTTCGACACTGGATCGCTCGGTTCACTACATACACCATACGATGATATTAATAAGAATAATGTTTCATCGCGTGATGTAAAGATTTTATTATTATTAAAATGATTATTATATAATGACAGAATTAACGTGTAATATAATATGAATATACCTAAGACACCGGTCGCGCCATACAAAGACTCTTCGACGTTATATTATTATTATTATTATTGTATAGGTATATATCCATATAATATCGTTACAACGGCGACGACGACGATGGTATTTTTCTCTTCCTTTTCCTTTTCCTCTTCTTCCGCCACCACCGTTGTTATATAAATATAAACGGTACGCCGCGAGACCGGCGGGGGCGGCGACACAATGGGCAAAAGGAAAATGGCCGACGGATTACGCGCGCGTTTATGTTGCCACCGGTAACGCGCGCGCGGGCACTGTCCTCCCGCCCGCCACGGTAACCCCTTTACTCCCCTCCACCCCAAAGTTGCCACCACTATTCGTTCGCCCACACGCGCTCAGTCTCTCACGCTTTCTCAATCCCTCCCCCCCTCACACTCTCTCTCGCCATATCACCAGCTCCAGTTATATATACGTATACGTGTGATAGTCTTCTCCTCTCTTACTCACCACCATTATCGTCAGTGCGCTATTATTATATATTTTATTGTACACACACGCGCGCACGTATCTATACATATATAATAATAATAATAATAATAATAATATTATAGTCGTCGCAGTCGTCGCCGTCGACTTCTCTCGCGAGCGCTTTTATTGATCTCCCAGGATTAATTCTTCGCCGCCCCCGCCTTTGACCTTTTCCTCCGCTCGTCGACGCGCGGTTTATTGCCCTTTTCGGCTATTATATGCCTTTACGTGAACCTACCTGTATATATATATATATATATATATATATATATAAACTATTGTAAGTTATTATATTAGTAACATTATTAACGTCGACGTCAATATTTTTTTTTTATATTTTCGTTGTAGTTATTATTGTTATACTTATGTTAAGTACTATTGAAGTATTGATATTCCTGATAAATATAATTCCCCCCGGTCGTACTAATGCGCATTTATCACTGTCAAAAAATTAACTGTAATTTGCGATTCTAGTAAAATCGTCTATTTTTCTTTTTGTTTTCTTACAGCATAATAAACTTATTCAAAATGTACATGGAGCTCTTTTGTAATAAATAAGTCTGAAACTTCGTTCTTATTGACTACTTTGAAATCATATCTTTTATTGAAAATACTATATAATGTTTTGGTGGGCGTATTTACCCGTATAGGTACAGTGTAGAGCCTAGTAGTATATTTTCAAAATGAAGGATAGTTAATAACTTCGTTGTTTTACATATTAAACACAAAACACACCTAAATCGTATAACAAACCACATATTAACTCGCGAAAAATGTCCACAAGCTATAAACTAAGTGTACAACACAAGAGTGCCGATTGTTAGAAAATAATGCAATAGCTATATATATATATATATATATATATATATACTTAGACGAGGCGCTTATTATTACAGTATCATTCTGTTATTCTATTATTTCTATATTATTAACGAATAAATAATATGTATAAATAATAAATGTTTAAGAAAATTGTACAATAACTACTTAACTGCTGTTCTAATTGTTTAAACGTTAAAGTAATTATAATAATTATTATGCATATGACGGACGTATACAAACCAGTATGCTGTAGTATTCAAATATATATGCAGTAAACAGCGCTTGTTGTTCTTATATAATTGTAAAGAGAATTAATGAAGACTGAAGGGACATTGAAATTAAACGACCGTTATATAATTATCGTTTTGCCTTGAATCGGAGTGGCGTTGAAAATCGTTTTCATTTATAATGCCGATACAAATCTAAATACTACCAAGGGAACCATTTGGGTCTCGACTAAGATGAGCTGTGTTAATTTAATTCCGATAACTATTGCGATATTAAAACAAGACTAAATTGTTTCGAAAAATCTGTTTTGTTACCGTAATGAAAAAATAAGTATAATATACATATACATAATTAATATTATCGTCACTATTATAAATAAACAATGGCTGCTATTATCGATTCTCTGTGAATATAGTTAGGGTAGTGTGCCGGAAAATTATCAGAAAGGAAAAAACTCTTAATCGAAAGAAGAAAAATTTGTAGTCGTTGAACTAAACTCAAACCATTATTATATGAATTATACGACTTATTCACTCGAGAATCTTGGGTAAATAACAACTGTTTAATTATAATTTAATTATATATTGCTTGATCACATATTTAATTTTAATAAAATACGCTAATGTTATGTACATATAGCTGTTGACGAAAAAATGTAAGAGTCGATACGGATGTATAATATATGTCTAAGACAGAAAATAAAAGTAAAAATATATACAAGTACCTATCATGAAGCCAAACATTTTTTTACTATAAGGGATAAATTTGTTTTTAAATTCAGCAGAAATAACCAATTATATTGTTTATAATTTTATCCGTAAATAAAAAAAAAGTAAACATTTAAAAAAAATGCCGTATATGATGCATTCCTTTACTAAGTTCACTACAAATATGTATTTAAATTTTTAAAACTCTACGTTAAAAAAATATTTGTTTTTATATTTTATACTATAAAACAATATTAATTGATATAATGACCTAATTATATTTGTGTGATTTTGTAATACGAATAAATGTATAGCTAGGTAATATTTTTTTTGATTGTTTGTAATTATTTTATACAGATAAAATTAAGTGAACGTGGTAATACAATTATATTTATACAATGTATATAAATTGCAATATTTGCATATAAATCACAAATAAAAAAATCGTTAAACATTGCACGTAAAATATACAATGCATATTTATTTATTTATATTTTAAACTATATTCATACGTTAAAAAAAATAATTGCACTATTATCTACATATTATTATTTTTTTTTTTTTAAGTATTGGTACCTACTTATTATTATTATTATTATTAATTTTTTTTTTTTTTTTGTAAACCTTACCAGGGGCATTTTCTCAAAATTCAGCTATTCAAGTATCCATTTTTAAATTATATGCACTTATTATATATGTCATACGTTGATAACTTAATACCACTAAAACGATACTGATATGTAGGCACGTTATTATTTTCAAACGTCAACAGGTGCGTGCTATTCTAGTGTGCGATCACTAATGTATTGCATTTAAGATTATATAGTAAATTTACATTATACTATAGTAGGTATATCCATCGATGTACATTGTACACCTTGCCGTGGATCAATCGACTCTTTCGTAGTCGGACGTTTTGCCGTTTTCGATAAATTCACACGCGTGATTTGTATATTATGTAGGAACTGCAGTGTATATAATGTATAACTAAATTACATTTCATAGTAGGTATATAAACATATAGTCTATATACTTATTACACTGTATATACGGAGTGCCTCGTCTCGAAGGCGAATTCGTTGCCATGTTTTGTTCTAGAACAAAAAGTGTATTTTTATTTGTATTCAAATACTCGCACGTCTGAGGCCTTATGTATTTATTACATATAGGTTAAAGGTTGAGTATCTATCCTACTAATGTACACAACGTTTTGTTGAATATTCGACAGTTCGCACGCGATTCAAATGAACAGTTGAACAGTTTTTTTCTGGATAAACCGTGGCCACAAATCGGTTGTTGCACATGTTTAAACAGCGTTAATAAGAACGAATTCATATCGATTATTGTGCGTATACGCTCGGGAACTTTATAACACAAGAATATTTATTTCATCACAATCGTACATAGTTTACTTTTTTAAAAACGATCGCGTGACAAACGCGACTAGACGCTCTGTATATAACATAATGAGATAATATGTGATGTGTACTGTACATGACGTAGGTATCTATATATATATATATATATATATATTATATCGTCGACCAGTTTCGCGATAGACTCTTCAAAAAGCGGTGCACACAGACGTCACGACAAACGAACCGAATACCGGCTGCGGCGCTGTATATGAGTTATACCTATATATAGGTACGCCGCGTACGATTTATAATATTATTAAAATATAATGAGCTGTCGGTCGGTTTTCTGGAAATCGTCGATTCACTTCACGTCTCGTCGATAACGCCGCGCACATATACCCTCCCGAGTTTAAATTAATTTTTTAGTGTTTCCGTTTTCCCATTTGCAGTGTTGAGCGTAATAATAACAATAAACGCGTTTTGCGTATATTATACGATGTATCTATGTGCAACAACCTAGTCATAGATAATATTTCGAACGATATTCCAAAACTATTACTATAAACGTGTATGGGGTTCGTAAATTTAATAGTGTAATACGCATTGTGACGTAACGGCGTGTTCCGATGTACGTACACGGTACACGAGAAGAGGCGTTATATTACAATGAAAACCTACTTTCCGCACTGTAATAAATAATAATGTGTAATTATAGAATATAATGCGATATATAATATATGCAATGCAACTCGTACCTATTCAAATACTACGTATACGTACGGAAAATATCCGTAGAAGATGCACTCATATAAGAATATAAACAACGCAACCGTGAATCATTAAGAAATAAGGATCCATTAATCGTTTGACGTATTAATTTAGGTTGATATATAATTATAATTTATTAGAATATTTTTAATTTGTCACTTTATTATTTTTTTTTTTTTTTTTTGTTCAGTTCATGTTGCCACTGTTATATACATTATATGCATATTGAATATTTATCGATTTGTGTTTATTTGTGTTAAAATCCTCATCGTAGTTACTATTGAAGTTGCAGCTGCAGCAATCGCATCGCGATCGAAGAACGAGTGATTTCTCTTTAATTGGAAAATCGTCGAATGTCGTGTTGTATATAATGCACGAGCTTGCGAATTTATATACGTATAGTGAAATGCTTCCGGGCGATCGGCAGATAGATACGGAATGGGGAAAAAATCGCGCCTCGGACGGTAAATCGTTTTCTCTCAAATGGATTTGTATATATATATATATATATATATATATATAAATATACGTTATACATATGCGTATAAACTTACGATGGGTGTGCGACGAGGGGACGAGGGCAATCGAATTTGCAAAACGACTTACATTGCACGTGAAATGACTAGTCGTATTGCGCGCGTGCGCGCGTTTGCACAGGGAAATAAGAAAAAAGGCAAACGCGACAATATATATATATATATCTATATATAGGTATAATAATAATATATATATCTCGTGTACAAAAGAGGGTGTGAATCGCATAATGTTATCGTTTACTCGCAGTTAATTCAAGTCGTAGAAATTTTTTCCCTTCCTTCCAACCTTCCGCCAACACATTCATATATAGTATACGGTGTGTGCGTGTGTATATGTACTCGTATAAAGTATATTATTATATATCGTGCACTCAGTCTCCCGCAGTAGCAAATAAGGGTTGGCGCGCATAAACTTACTTCACCATTCGCGCGGTGTTGTCGACGGGTGGTCGGGCGGGGGGTAGACACAAGAGAGAAAATCTCGAATGCGTATTGCGTACATATATGTATATAGGTATATATCACTGAACACCGTATATAAAAATATACAAAGGGCTGTGAAAAATAGAAAAGGAACAGTATATATTATTTCCTTCGGGGCGCAGGTCTTCTTATTGCCGCGTGCGCGTCGGAATTACGAATACAAACGCCCCTCGAATCAAATCGTTTTCCCCGCGCGCGCTGCATAAAACGCATACCTTTATACACACGCGTTACGTTTTTCACATGATAATATATGCTACCTATCGACAAATAAAAATCTCTCGTAGCACTTACATACAAATTGAATAACGAACGACTGGTTAATAAGTTATTAAAAGAATAAATGAGTGGAGTAGTGGATTGGCGTGTTACGGAGTAGCTCATCTGTGCCACCCCCATCGGCTCAATTGAACTTGAAATATTTAAAAATCTATAATCGAAAACTCGTTCGAAATTCGATTTTAACGTATTAAAGTAATCCGAAAAATATCCTGCTGAGAATATGAAATTAAAAATGTGTTATCGTAAAAAAAATTAGAAAACTTTAAAAAAAATTCTAAAAAATGTTGTTTTGCAATAACATCAAATTAGGAGAAAAAATATCATCAAAGAAATTACAACGTTTCAAAATAATGAGTGTAAACATTAAAATTGATCAAATTGTATATGTAATATTGAGGTCATAATAGCATTATAGTTTATAATTTATAAATATTATAATTATTCATGTATTTATTTTAATAACTTTTTTATACGTTGAAATTTTGATCGTACGAATTACTAACTCGCATTTATTATTATGATATATATATAATAATATATTTAAACTGAAAACTAGAAATCTGGACAATTTTATTGGTTTCAGTTATAGAACCGGATACTGTTAACACTACAGAACTGAAACTTGGTCCAACTCATTTAAGATCTTAGAACAAATAGATTTACGCAATACGAATATAAAATTGTACTATTATTTATTATACTATATTAGGAGAATATCGTAAAAACCATTGGCTACAATGATAAAACGACAATAGACGCGTTATAATTACTGTCGTTTGTACAGCGTATAACGTTTTTATAATTATGTGCCTTCATATATTTTGGTATGCGGCGCGTTAGGTTTGTTTTTTAACGACTAAATAAAACGTCCACGTGAAATCGAATTCGACAAAAACGATAATTAGCTCCATAATTTGATCATTTAAGGTTTGCGTGTTAAATAAATATTAAAACTATAATAAACGTCTGTCCTTATTTAGTGAAGGTAGGTATACAGTCAAACTGTTTTATAGTTTTGAATATTATATAGGAAAGATGCTATTGACAGAATATAAATCACGGTTTGGCTGGGTAAGTATTGCGTTCTGGAAAGACGTTGCCACCAAATTTACATCCTGATGTAAATTTCAGTGATATACCGATATTATAAGTGTGAAATTAATATTTTGTCTTATTATTATTAAAAACAAATTTATATAATACTCCTCTCAGCTAAACAATGTAATGTGATTCGATAGATTTCCAATGCTTCGAAAGTAGAAGCTCGAGTGTCGACAATTATTAAAATGGATTCAAATAAATGTATCCGGAACTCGAACATAATAAAATAAAAACATAACAACCTATACAGGTAATATAATGGGTATATAAATATTATTATGTTACGTTAATGGTTATTCATCCGTAAGATAAATTGTAATGAGATTCATACACGCAATAAGTATCAATAGTATAGTCGGTTTATCATATTATGTTGTTTTTCGTTTTGTTTTTTAACTCCATATTATTATACACGACCCTGCACAGTGCACGATACACTGCTATGTTCCAAATCGATTTGCGCTTCCCGGGCAGGCGATTATTATTATTATATACAGTATTTAGGTATAGAATTAAATACATATTGGACACAACTATACGGTGGGGGGGAGGTGCTATAGGTCATTATAGGAGTATTAGTCATAGTTTGCCAATTATGGTCCTGCATCTTGTGGTGCGCCATATTGACGATGCGCCAGATCAAGACTTAGATAATTATTAGGCCTATATTAATGACATAAGATCGTTTTACCAATCTGTTAATTCTACGTATTGATATTATTCAGCCTTGATTCAAAGTACACAAAATGGCTTAATATGTAAAACAGTATCGCTGTTTGGAATAATTAACACTGTACTGCGAAGTTCCTAGTATTCCTACCAAAATACCAAGGATTTATAAAAGCAGTTTTTATTATCGTTGTGCTTAAAACACTAGGCTGTTTATGTGTTATACCTATCTATTATCTATAACGAGTGTGTTAGAGACTTGGGGTGTCTGCATTTTCTTTCAGTATAAGACAAAAAGAATGAAATGGCATTTTTGTATGAGAAGTGATATTTTTTATTTTCACTTAGTGACTATTTAAATAGGGAATTATGTTTGGGGGCGAAACCCCTCACGTATTTACATTCTACAATCAAATCTGCAAAGATGCTCAAGCACCCTCTGTATACTATAAAGGTCTAGTTGATTGTGCCAATGATTATACAGAAAGCATACACGCAATAGTATATAATGGGTCATAATAATAATATGGAGTGGTTGTTATTATAATGTAACGCTCTTAAAATTAACGGTAATCGTCGAATCGGATCGTATACGCGATACAACGGCGTTGAGCCGCGCACATTATGTGATATTATTACAACAATTGAATTGTATTATAGTACCTACCTATACATCTAACACTGTTATAATATATACACGTGGTAATACTATTATTATTATTATTATTGTACGACTTCGAGCGCGCGTTTGTTCGAAAACCCTCGTCGACATTTTTCATTTCGTGTAATATTATAATAATATATTATGTACGTAAATACATGCGATTTCATCTTTTTGACAATACGCACCTCAGGCGAAGATGACAAGTGTGTCGAGGAGAGACTATAATAATATAACAGCAATAATAATATATAACCACTAAAATGCGCAATGACGTGAATATATGTATTATATTATGCGCGTTTGGCGTCTGTATATCGTACGAGCAACGTATAATATGGTATATATATATATCATATTTGCCGGCTTAAGTTGTTCGGCTATTATATTTCCCGCTCATATATATGTAGGTACGTAATAAAATCTCAAAGTCTTTTTTTTTATATTTATTTCCACCGTTTTTATTATATATATATTTTTTTTTTGTTCCGTCTAATATCGTGTCCCCTCGATTCGTTGACGTCGCCGCCACCGAGCGCATCTACCTATTTATTGCGTTTAAAGGAAATTTATACATAAAATATATAATACCATATACCTATTATATAAATGTATATGTGTATAAAAAATAAACAACAATGCGCGCTCTCTAAAGGGGTGGAAGAAATCCGCAAAGGATTGCCTCTTATCCTCAGATATATATATATATATATCATATTATATTGTGTGGGTTTAATGTCACTCGCCCGATAGTGAAACTTGGCGTATATATCGGTATGAGTGAAAGAAATCATTATGTGGCCCACGTAGGTGCCGATAAAGGTCCAGAATAAAGCCTAAAAAAATTCACTTACTAGTTTATTTTATATAATTATGTTGACAATTCAACGAAAATCGGAAAATCACGACGACGCGCTGTCGACTAATAGAAAAGCATTCTAATGATTTTTTTCTTACCTCCAAACATCATACAGGACGTTGTGGTACGAATTTAGTGAATATACTCATATAACCATCATAGCATTCCATGTAGGAATGTATATCATGTTTTTGCATAATTACGTGTACTATAAATTTATATTTTATGAAACACTTTTTTTTTTGTATGTAAAAATATTAATTTAGGCATTGAGCGTTTTAAATTTAAAGAATCCCAACGACTAGAGTATTTAGGTTTGCAATTATTCGTCAACGACGCTATAATAATATTATATGATGTCAAAACATGGGTTATATTTAGGTTACGGATTTCTAAAAACCGATCGTGCGATTACACGATTGAAAATTATTTCTCGAATTAATGCGGTAAAACCTTTTAAACGTTTACACGGAGTCATTGTGAAAAAGCTTTTATCATTCTTCGGTTCTTATAACAATATATTATACTCGCATTGAACAGTATCGCCCTAGCCGGCGCTTTTATACATTGTGCTATTGGGTAACCTATGTATTCATCATAATCACTAGGGGAGCATATAAGAAATTACACGATATGGCGCGTTTAAACACGTACCTACCCTATACGTATTGTGATCGTAATGATATATTATATATTATTATAGAGAGATGATTAAAGTCTGTTTTCGTGTGCAGCACACTGTGCGAGCGCGTATAGTACCTTCACAGAATAGAAATCGCGTACGACATACACCGCAGCAATGTCGTTTATCTGTAGGTATATATATATATATAAAGGCCGAGCCTGGGATATTTGTGTTCTATATAATATCGTACGGTCCGGAACAATACAACCACCCGGGAAGACGGATATCGATCAAAATATATGTACACATACCCGTGGCCTTTATATGTATATACTATAACACTTTTATTATGACGCGAGCTCTTGCGGTATATAATAATATTATACCATAATAATAATACGTACGGTGGACTGGCAGACTGTTATCGTTTACGGTTTTCTAATCACATTAAATGCGGCACAATGCGGGTGTGCGACTTGAAACGAAATAACGCCGAGTGAAAATATTTGTTGTACGATTTTGATTTGTGTTCCGACGACAGCGTGTCCAACGACCTCGTACGGAAATATTACACGTGCACCCCCCGAGTGCGGTGCGTATATAATTTATATACATTAAACACATTGTAAATAAATATAATGTGTATGCTCTTGACTCATGCAAAGTACCGCCAAAATACCGTAGTTTTCCCATGGTGCAAGTGTGCAACCGTATTACCAGGACGTATCGTCGCCGTCGTTATGACGCCCACGAATAAGTATAGTAACCATTTATCGGGGGATTAATCGAACTTTTCGTATTTGAGGTATAATGTAGTGACCGATTCGTGTGGACTGGACAATTTTAAAAATATATTATATCTAAAGTAAAATTATTCGTTACCGTCAAGTCTTGCGAAAAATTATCACTAAAAACACCGAACCTACATAAAATATAATTTTATAATATAGGTACTATGTAGCTATTAACCAGTCACCTCTCTGTTTTACCTCATTTTTCGTCATTTTTAATTATTTTCCTTATTCCATAATTCGTCCAATGTTTATGTGTTATATTTTTTAATGACGTGATGCAATGCTATTTATTCAATGCCCATAATACACCCAGTATCCATAACACGGTCACGCGAGACTTTTTATTAGAATTTTAATCACGTTCTGAAAGTGTGTATAAATATAATATTATACATTATAAATACATATCCGATTAACTCCAATCAGTCCTGCCTGATTTGTATGAAACTCGTTTTATATTTTGGCGCGTGTGATACATAATTTAACTATTATAATGTATTATTATGTTGGAAATGATAAAAGCTAAATATATACCTAGGTTAGCATATATAAGCGTAAATAATATTTCCGATTAAATTCTTTACAAATAAAATATCAATTTAATCATTTAAGTTCATGAAGGTTTTAATTTTGTTTCAATAATTCGATTCGAGTAGATGGTACTGAGCAAGAACAAAATATTAGGTATATTTGTATACAAGCAAGCAAATCAAAAACGAATCAGTCGACGACGAGTCCGAGTTAATATAATAATAATAATAATAATAACTAATAATGGTTTTTATTATTATTATTTTACGACGAAATGTTTATTTCTTACAATTTTATAAGTTCGTGCCGTGATATGTTAAGTAGAATTTAATGTATTTTTAATGCAATTGTATATGTAATCAATTCATCTCGATTATGCAAAAACACTCTCTCGCTCAAGCAATATATAAATTATTTTAAAAAGACGTTCCGTGGTATGCAAACTGATAAATGGTCCGTTTGAACGAATTAAAATTCAAACTGATTTTTGTGATTAAAATATCAATATAAAATTACAATATTTTTAAAACTACCTATTAGGGGTTATGTTTGGTGATGTTATAGGCTTTTCTGTGTTACATAACTAAAGAATAAATATTATGAATACTCAAAGATAATGTTACTTAGCTACCGGTTAACTAAATATATAAAGTGTAATGATACATTATAACTATAAGTAGAGTTCAACTGATTAAACATAATTTTAAATGTTATTTAGTAAAATTCGTTTACAAAAAAATAATAAATCCTAATTAAATTCATTTAAATTCCTAAGAAACATTATTGAACTAGATTATTCTATAATAATAAATTATATTTTCCTATTTCTATTTCTTTGGAATACACATATAGACATAATACTTAAGTATAAATCCATAATAAATATATACATCTATGACCTATAATTATTAATCATTTAATAAGGGATTTAAATAATTAAAAATAATTCCTTTTGGGTACGAGTCGATTTAGGTGATTTAAATATTATCTCGAATCAATTTAAATCAAAATTGAAACTTAAATGATACATCAATATAATAATACATTTTAAATTATCTATTAACACTAATACTAAGATAAAGATATTGGTACGAAATGCGAAACTTACAAGGCCACTACTGACTTTATCATAGAAATAATAAATAATAAATATATTATATTATTATATGTATTATAATATATTTATAATAACTAAACATTTTAATATTTATTTATATTTTATTAATTTTTGTATCGATTGTAGTCAAGACTGTGTAAACAAGTATTTACAGTTTTTATTAAGACTAATATATTATTATTTATACTTATATCATGTTGCATGTATCTATTAATTACTTATTATTTTAAAACGTATTTTGTGTGTGACGGTTTCATATTCCATAAGTTTGTATATAGTGATTTATAAGTAATACTTATAATTTTCAAATGACCCACAATTTCAGGTTTTGCTCCGAATCACCTTCACATTTTTTAATTAAGCCTATATAGGGTTATTATTTTGTTAATTAAAATAATATGACTAAATACACCCGGAATTAAACAGTAAGAGAGTGGCCGGTCTAAGAGTGTGCTCCGCGTATTTTAGTTTACGCGATCAGGTTGACAGTGTTTTTCAGTGATATGTAACTTTTGGGCAGCCGGAAAGATGTTACAAACTTATGAAAGTTACAATTCTAACACATAGGTACCTAACGTCCAACGTGGAGTGATGACATGATATACCGCGCGACCGTATAAATCTCAAAGGGTTGATAAACGCGGTGGGGTTATACCTACACATATTATCATAATACGTGTTCAATGATAATACTAACGCCGCGTTGTTGTTCAAACAAGTCGGCGAGAGACACATACGAAACGACAATATTATTATTACATTTTATCCGGCCACGGTTAAAAGACTACTAAAAACACACACGTGTGGCGTCGTCGCAGGCGGCGGCGAACGGCAGAGCCCGTCTGGTAGTCGCGAGCGGCGCTCTTTCGGGGCTACAAAGGGTGTACCTACCATCATCATCACGTGTACATACGTATAACATAATTTACGCACACTGTGACAAAGAGAGCGACGGTACTATAATATTATGCTCGCGACCGTCTGACGCCGGATTATCTCCGGTCCCAATAATTATATTGCCAAATGGGTTTTTAACAGCCTTCTCGGTTTTTTTCCACATAATATATATTTTATTTTTTTCTCGTTCCACCCCCTTTCCCGTCGACGACGACAACCCGATCGTCACCGACGGTTCGGTTGCGTTAAACGCGCGCGTCTCCGACCGTCGCCGCCGCTATACCGCCGCTGCACGGCACCAGAAATAAGATCACGTTGCGCCCGAGACTGCACATGCAGCAGCACTGCAATGTGCGCCGACATTACTGGCGACACGCTACCAAGTCGTAGTTTTTACAATTTAAATAATATATGTAAGAACTGAGTGTGTGTGTGCGTTGTTTTTACGGAAACGTCGGCCACAAAAAAAAAAAAATAAGGATATACCATACCGACGTGCGACGGCGAAGATCGTAACGAGCGTAAATATATTATGAGTGCAGCGATGACGGTGACTATGTTATTAAAAATTGTCACGCATACTGCTATAATAAGCATGGTACATTATTATTATTATTATTATTATTTTTTTGAAAACCAAGTGAGAATATTATAGATTTGGTTAACCTCTACCTTCTGTAATCTTATGTAGTTATGTGGCATATGTTGCAAGATATATGGGTATAATAATTAGTACTAAATAATATTACGTATAACAATATTATATATTATATTATCTCGAACATATAAATCGTTCCAAACTCGAATGAGACGGTCGTTAATCCATAATAATTATTATAATAACAATTATTTTTATTGTCGTCTGTAATAAATAATTGTGTACCTATACTTATAGCTGCCTTTACATTATTATTCTAATATTTATGAAGCTTTATCAGCTATTTAATTCATTTCATACATTACTATATCTATGATGCGTTTAATAGAATAAACACGTATGTACAAAATAGTATTTTATACGTTTTATTATATTTATTTAGTTTATATTTCACAATTTTTTTTTTTTGAATAGTATCTAAACATCATGTATATTAAAAAAATAGTTAATAGGATATGCCTAAGTATTTTTCTAGTTTATCTAAATGGCTTTTAACAAACAAATTATGTATAAATCTTAAAATGTATGATTTTTATTAAATAGGTAACTATATATAGTCATATTAACAGCTATGTAATATATATATATACAATTAAACATAAAGTAATGTGTTTTAATAGACTTTTTTATTAATTTTAAGTACCCACTTTCTTTTTTTAAGATTTTTTGGTGCTTTTTTAAGACTTTTAGTGTATCTTTCGGTGTTTAGTGCTTTATTTATAGTTTTATAAAGTTACCAAATTCAAACTCTAATTATAATCCGTCGCAATAAGATTCATAAAAAATTATTTTTATATACTTATTTATTCTTATTAAATGTTTCGACTCAAGTTTTTCAATTTAAAAGTTCTCAATAAAACATGGACATTTATACTCATGTAATATGAATACACGATGCACTAAGATACTATGCTGTTTATTATTCTTGCACATATACATTATATTTATATTAGCAAAATATTTTATGTTTTGGAAAGCAATAGGTACTATTTGTCTTTATCCGAGTGGTATTTAAGGTGTCACCTGATTACGGTTCAAAGTGATCTTTTTTCATATTTAAATTTCGGCCAACAAATTAGTTAAAAAATACTATTTTATGCGGTTATTAAAACTAAATAAATATCCTGTTTTCGTCTTACATGTCTTAATGTAAATAGAATACAAGCACATTTACATTAGTAAGCAATAATTGGCGTGAATAGTGGAACCATTAACTATAGGTAGACAAATAAGATACATATTGATTTATATTTATACCTAACCACTAGAATTAAATAAATTATGATTAATAAGAAATTTAAATTTACTATAATGCAGCATTGAAAAATTATTAGATAATAAACACAAACGCAATAGTGGTACAAGATTTAAACAAGAAAAACATTAATAATGTGAATTTATACCAATTTAAGTATGCAAACATTTAATTTAGGTTTTAATTATTATTGATTATCCAAGTGGCCGAGTATATTCTATAGTACTTAATATACAGACCAACAACGTCAACATGGTTATTATGATGTTGTTAATCTTTATAATAATATTATAATTATCATTATCATTAATGTACAATAATAAATATTACCGATTGGCAAGAAATTGATTGTTCCTAAACTTGTTTTTTAGAATGTTAAATCAATGTTTTAATAATAGATTTAATTGCATATACACGCGTGGCAAATCAAGTACCTAATCTAAGTATAAATATATGATTGTTATCACTTATAATTAATATACTGCGTTTGCGTTTGTAGTATACATAGATATAATATATTATACATAATAATAATGTGAGTAGAATATTATTATTGTATTATGTAAATATTTTTTTCGTTCCATACTAATTCCGTATCACTTTTTTTGTTTGTTCATGTTTGTTTGTTACGTATTAATAAGCAACTAATATATTATAATATATCGGCATTATGTTTATATTTATTATTTTCGTTCATTTATATGCATAAAAAGTAAACAGTCAAAAACTCCAAAATATATAATATTAATAATAAATAATAATGAATATGATTAATATCATGCATCAAACAAAAATGAAGTTGATGAAATACGATTACTATTAGCAACTATTCACGTAGACTGCATTAATATTTACAATTGAGACTATATAATACTAAAATAAACTACATAAAATGTCCTTCAACGAGCAATACTTTTAAAAACACGTGTTATTGAACCTAAATAATTAATAATAATAATTAATATTACGTATAATATGTTATTTATATATATTTTTTATAAATAAGTAATATTTAGGGGAAAGGTGTACAAAATGGTCATAGCGGGTAAAGTGCGTGGTTATGTCTTATTATTCTGTCTTAAAGAAATAAACAATTTTATCACGTGGATTAGTTCATTGTTATAATATTAATCAACTGATAAACAACTGTCGATAGAAACGTTTACCGTTTTCGTTTAAAACTAAAATTTAATTTTTTGATGCTGATGGTGTAAGGTAAATGCTCCGAATAAATAACGATAACTTATAAACATATAATTAATATAGCCAAATTATTTCTTTTCAAAATCTACATTAGTTTTTATATATTATAGAATTGAATTTGAGTTTAATTAGTTAATATAATCAGTTAATAAGATTAATATTTTTTTTTAATAGTAAATTTAAAATTATTAAAAGGGCAAAGTGGTCACAATGGTAATTTATGTATTTAATAGTTATTATGTATTTATTTGTTTTCAAAACCTTAAAAAGTTATGTTTATTTTATAAAATAGCTTTGTTGCCTACCAAAAAAGTACCAAGTCTGATTAATTAATCAAATAATTATAAAAATATCAATAAGAGACTCAAAGATTGAAATAAAGTTACTCATTTATCAAATAAAAGTTGTTATAAGAATATAATATAAGCTATATTATATATATATATTTATTATAATATTATGAAATAATGAATAATAATAGACATTTTGAACCGTGGACATTGACTGACCACTTTATACACCTAAGTGGACAAAGTAAACAATTTCGTATTTTTTTTAAAAATAAAAATAACTTTTTATTTATTTACTTAAAATTGTTTCTGATTACAAATTATGATTCCTGACATATTTAACTAAACAATCTTGAAAATTTCATAAAAAGAAAAATCCTTAAATGTGGCACTGTGTTGAATCTTAGGGTGGTCACTTTGGACACCTTTCCCCTATATGTATAATTACTAAAATTACTAAGACACTAACGAGCATAGATACCGACAGAAATGTTTAGGCAACTAAATAAAAATCATTTCAGGTATTTAAATCGTCAAAATCGATATTAGGTAGTATACGTACTATACTTGATAGTGCAGTACTACATTACGTTATTTAGTATCTACTAATAACTAATAGGTAACTACCGATGTGACAATATGCTTGTATAGGTGCAAATAAGCTTAAAATTGTACAAATCTGAAATAAAATATTCGACTACTATAAATTAAACGGTGATAGTCGCATGACTACTACATTTTCTATGTTTTAGTGCGAACATAATTATAATATAATTTTATTGTTACTGCTAACTACTGTCTGGCACCGGACAAACCCGTCTCTTGCGGCTATTCCCTGCAGAAGTAAAGAAATTAGCAATGGCAATAATCGCGTTCGATTATTCAACATACGATAATATAACAGGATTCCTGGAAATCTACACCTGGATGGTTGGGTATATGACCAATCGTATATTATTTTATAATACCACTCGATGGCATATATAGACGATTTAAACGTCTGCGAAATATATATAATACTAAATAGTAGTTTTAAATTAATATAGTTTGATGCTAATTAAACTAAATAAAAAACTAATACATTGGTGTGTCTGACTTGCCTCAAATTTGTTCACTAAACTGTATCACACACATTTTATATAAGAAAAATGTAACAGATGAGTAAATGTGAATTTCTCCGTTGTATAATAAGTATCAAACTATCAAATGCACCTCGCCATTGAGTAGAACACTATAATGAATTATGAATGTGTTGAATTACAAAATAATTAGTAAATTATTACATGTTGACAAAATTTGTAGATTGATTTTAAAAGCATCAGTGGCGTGCTCAGCTTTTTTAAAAAGGGGGGGGAGGATATTCATTTTTAACTTGTCACAGACCCTAATTTTTTTTCATGTAGGTAATAAATCATTACGAAAAATTCCAAAGGGGGGATATGATACCCCGATCCCCCTTGTGAGCACGCCACTGAAAAGCCCCAATCGTTTTAACGACTTCGCATAAAATGTAGTTAAAAATATTTGTGTTGATATCGTCTTTGTATCCAATTATGTCTACGCGCGGGATAAGAGCCTTGAAAATTTGATCACGTCAGAGACTCAAAATCTTATTTTGTACACCGATATGTCGAGCCGTTTGCGTATATAATATTACGACGTGTGCCAATAACGTCCACGTGCAAAAGTAATAAGTAATAACTATAGTATAATCATTGCTGTTCGACGCGCAACGGTATATAGGTACACAGCACACGCGTTATTATATTATTATATTCATATCAGATTCAACGTTCTCGACCGAACGTGTACAATAATGTATACACGCATAATATATACATCACCGCGTGCACACCATACACAGGTACTGCACGAACTACACACGAGATCAGTGTATAATGCGCATTATGTAATACGTGTATTACAATACTACCCGCGCAATGCAAGGGGTGGCTAATAACGTGCACTACAGACGCGTATGCATATATACATACGGTGTGTCCGGCTTCAGATTTATTCGTGAAAAATAAATATAAAAGTGATCGCGAAATCGTGAATGTCGTTTTTATTATATAAACACCGCGTCGGCTTCGCTGCACGTACGACGGAAAGTTTGTCTTCTTGGCCGCCGCTATGTAGCGCACCGCGGTGACGAGTGACGACAATAATGTCGTATAATGGTATTTCTGAATAATATAATAAACGAAAATAACGATACACTTTCGCGACCGCTAAACTACTTACAAAAAAACACGCCTATTATTAGACGAATGGATTGTATAATGTCGTTGCACACAGTGGCGTCGGAACAATGAGAGTTCAAACGGTTGCCCCCTTGTAAAACATATGATTTTTTCAAAAAATAAAAATGTAGATACAACTTTAAAAATAATAATAATGAATATTTGAATAAAATATTATAGTTGATATAAATTAATAATTTTCTCACGAATACAAATCTTTCAAATTAGAATTTCAAATTAATAAAGGTATTTGATTATTTTATTATACAACTGATATTTGATTTCATTAGAACTGTCAAAATCCATTATAATTATGTATTAGTCAATAGATATTATAGTAATTTAAATTGTTATATAAGAATATAACAATACATAAACTACTTAAAACAAACTATCTTATTTGTACTAAATATTAATAAACTAAATACATATTTTCATATACTGAATAAGTTAATACCAAAATTAGTGATTGGAATATATTACCTCATACTAGTCATACTTATTTTATTATTACTTTTCGTCAACAGTTGTTTTAATTGTATACTTAAGTAACCCATAACTACATTGCAGATTGTAATTTATGCTTGTATGCTAATGAGATATTATTTGTATCTTGTATCTACAGAGTATAGGTATTTAATAAAATATAAATTGTTTATATTATGTATTTAAACAAAAAAAATAATGTTTTCTGATTAAATTGCTTTGGCATTTCAAACACTTATTGAAGAATATAAACAATTAATAACACAGATAACTTTTCCTCGTCTTGTTAGAAAGAATTACGAGTACAAAGAACTATGAGTACAACCTATATATCCTTCTGCATCCGACAAAAATTGTTCCTATGCCTGTCACTAATCAAGTGCAATATGCAGGATGCGACAGGCCCAATAAATACAAATACGTTAATCGTAGGTCTCGAATATACTATATGTCGATGAGGGTGGCGGTGGGTTTAGGTGCAGTGTGTGTAGGGGTGGTGTGAGAAAGGGTTGCGATACCTATGTATGACAAAAGCCGTGGTGGGGTCGACCCCCGATCTTAATTAAAGCTCGTATATGGTCGTATTATTACAACTTCCGGTGTATGTTCGGTGGTCGTCTGCAGTTTTTCCGGACCATCACTATATATATTATACTACAGCGATCATTTTTGCGATATTTCACGCGACACGCGTGCGAGTGCGACGAACGCGACCAAATAATAATTCGAGACTTGATAACAATAATACAACGCGATATATGCACCCGCGATGTTGTCGCATATAATCACGCGTATGTATATTTATACAATGATGAAACACAATCGAATACACGCGTACTGTAATACACACCGCGAAACCGGAAGACCGATTCGTTTCTATATTATTATAATTATGTAACGTTTCATAGTCACAGATATTCGTATCCGGCGTGTTTCGCGTTTTTTTTTTTTCAATTCATTTGTACGCCGCTCGTCGTACGTTTATCTTGGACGTTTTCGCTATCAGTTTTTAGACACATATTTTATACCCCTCTGCTTTTCAGGAACCGATTCCTTCACAGCGTCTTGTATATCATGATATCGAGAACATATTTTTTATGTCAGCCTAGACTTCAAATTTTTGCGAAAAAATTCAGAAATATTAATATTTGGCTTTTGTTTGCAGTTTAGTGCTATATTGAACATTTTAAATTTTAAACGCTTCACGAACAATATTTTTATAATTCTCATTTCAAGATTTGTTTATAACAAAACAAAGGAAAAAAAGACAAAATTGAAATTTTTTTTATATAAAATGGTCGTGGCCTAGAAATATAAGCATATTGCTTTTATATTATAAAATTAAGCGAAACATAAGACACCATTAGTAATTTATTTTACCTGATTTTATAATTACTTGAAAAATTCCTTCGAGGCTTTGTTTTGGTTATTATCAATGGCACTTCCAGTTTTATTTCATTTATGATAAATTAATAATAAGTATTATTACATTTATTTTTATATAGATATATTACGAAGCTACCATCGTTAAAAAAATATGTGATGATTGAAGGAGAGGGTGGGTTTGCCCATAGTGAAATTAATGAACATAGACAATCTAAGAAAATAGAAACCTATAGTGCTCCCAGTTTTTCCAACAAAATTGCGCATCCTGTATAATACGGTTGTATGAAATAAGTACAAAACATTCTTTTAACGGCTGTGAAGACGTGCAAACTCCATATTACGAACACCTTATAACACTGCGCAATCGTACACTACACGACGACGCTTTACTGCGATAATCGCGATGGCGATAACAATAATAATAATAATAATAATAATATTGTTCTTACATATTACAAAATGTCTCATGTTGTACGTCGTTTACCGGCTTTCAGGTAACCACCACTGCGGCCACCGCCGTAAGCCGCGTGTTTACAATAAACAACATTACACATACAAACAAACACGCGTATATACGAGTACAGTATACTTATTATTATTATTATTATAACGTTATTATATTTACATTCGGGCTTATGCATATTCTTTTATGTACACTGCGAGTGTAGGTACCCACACCGACGTCGTAGTATCGCGTTTATAAAAACGTTGCAGGCATTATAATATTATTGCGTATATGTACAGGTATACACTGTGATAATAATATAATACGTGCCGTGTCTCTGGTATACCAACGTTAAATAATAATTATACATACATTATACATGCGTTTGAGATCGGTACGACCGCGCCGACGGTTTTTTTGCAGTTTTTCCGCGATTGTTTCGCACACAACAATGGTCGCGAGCGCGCACACGCGCCAATATTGCCGTGCAGGTAACGCGGCGCATTATTTATTATGCGCACTTAAACGTAAACATTGTAATAATATTATACATTATTTCAAAATGTTAAAATGTGTGTTGTGGATACCTACAATACCCGCACGGGCTCTCGGCAGCGGTGTATGGTCACTGCAACGTCTGCAGCTATACAGTCCGAAGACGTTCCAATGGAAGACTGGTAGCTTGAAAAATAATATAAAAATCGTGTTGCATTTTGCTCCTTATGATATGCTGAATGTAGATATTTTCTTTTTTTTTTTTATAGTGCATTAAGAAAAAAGAAAATTAAATAGTAAGAATGTCGGGTAATATTGAGTGATAGGAATATAGTTTGACAATTACTGTCGGAAGTCTATGAAGAGTCGGTCAACGGCAAATAAACGGCGTTTCGCCACAATGCGTTCAATCGTAGTAACGATTTCAACTATCTATTTTATATTATTGATTCACTATGAAAATATTATATTATAAAATACACAATATGTATCGACGAAGACATTCGTTGGGTAATAAAAATAATATGTATAGTGGATACACTGTATAATATACCGCGTCATAAGTGCTCGCACGGAGAGTAGTCGGGCCAGTCAGGGTGGATTGTTGAACACTTTAGAACGTTAAAAAAATATACCAATCGTACATTTATGATACACATATATTATATAAATTATATGAGATATATATTTAATAATAATATTAAAGGTTATTTTTTTATGTGATACATTTCCGTGGTTATAGTATGTTACATAGACTTATGTGGTTAATTTATTCGATGCGTTTGATGGTAAACGTGGTTTAAAAAAATGCAATCACTCGGCTTCTCCCGAATACTAGTTGGAACGGAACATTATAAATTGTCAGTTGCTTTTATTATTATCCATACATATATGACCTGTATAGGATGATGACCGATAATCTCCGCATATCGGGTACATTTCCCTGGCACTTCGTTTACATTATGATGTATATGTGTATAATCTATATGATTGTACAATAATAATATCACGCATGTGCAATATGTACATATTGTATTTTTGCGTTTACCTCGTGGTGCATTGTTTTATAACATTAGGTACCCATGAGTATATAATAGACACGAACAATAATTAAAATGGTTATGATAAATATGATATCGGTAACAATACGTAGGTAAATCATAAGCCACACATGTGCACCACGTATTAATTTTACGCGGTGTATCTGTGTGTATTGTAAAATATGATAATTATATTATAACAGAATAATATTTACATAATATAGATGATAACAAAGGTGAAAATAAAATGTAAATAAAAAATACTAGACAATTATTCATAAAACGAATGAAAAAAAAACAGCGAAATCACGACAGGCGAACGTGTAAACATGTTATTCTAGTGGTGAAAAATCGAAGAAAAATTCGCATACTTCAACGCTAGTCGTAGGATCTGTCGGTATATATCACTCAACGCTCGTTCGTAAATCGCGACTAAGGTCACAGACGCGGGAGCTGCGAAGACGACGGCGGTGGCGGCGGTGGCCTTTTGAACAATCACCGAAATTAGCAAAATAAAATAATATGATATATTATCGTACACGTCGGCCCCGTTTTTTATTCTGCGTGTGTGTGTGTGTGTGTAGTCGTAAAACACCATAAGCGTTTCACACGAGGATATTATTTCGGGTCGCGGAGCTTTAATGCGTATTATTGTTTTTTTTTTTTTTGTCGTAGCGCGCGTACGCATGTGTGTGTGTGTGTGCAGTTGTTTTAAACGGAGGGTGGCGAAAATAAAATCCGGATTAGCTAACAGCGGCGTTTGACGCGGGCGGCGGAAGAGAGAAAGAGAAGGAAAAAAATAATAATAATATAACCACTCTATATAACGCACACACGCACGACGACCCCATTGCGAGCTGTACATAGTAGTTATCCCCGTGGCCGCCGCCGCCACCGCCGCGTATACATACATAACAATATGAGCAAACAGTGACTTGTGGCATATTGTTTATTGGATAACATTACACACGCGGGATCCTGTGTGCCGCCGCCGTTTTCGTTGTGTTTGTGTGTGTGTGTGGATGTGATGGGGACGGGGTACATAATATACAATAATGTGTATAAACGGACCACCGCCGCCACCTCGCACACACTCCATTTAAAGACCCTCCGCACATATGAAATGCGATTATGGTTGTTTGACTTTTTAAATGGTGTTTGTATTTATTATTATTATTAATATTTTTTTTTTCGTATATCGTTCCCGAGGGCTCTCCGATTTTATGTGAACCACCGGCATTTCGGAAACGGAAACGGACACCTGCCCGTTAATAGTCGTATATTGAGCGGCGGCGTCGGTGGCGGCGGTGGGATGAAAATCCAAAGGAAAAAAAATTCGTAAATGGCAATCGTGGACGTCTCTTTTATAATAATATGTACACAGAAGGCGGCTATTACAGAGATGTAAGCACACACGACGACAGATGTACATTTGAATTGTTGTTATTGTTTGCACTACATCGGGTACTTATATTATAGGTACTCTATACGCCACTAACTCGACCCTGACGAGCGGTGCAAATCATCCGACATTTTCAAACGTCTTGCACCGCATAATGTTTTGTCTGATATATTAAAGTACGACGGCACTTGTCCTATGATTACGTGCACAACGGACCCTCTGATATACAGAATAGTTATTTTTTCTCCTCGGCGTAAAAAATATTATTATCTATAATCTGACTTCGATGTCATGATGACGTGCTGATCTAGTGTCTCGGTTGGTAAACGAGGCTTTCGCGATACTCTATGACATTTATTTTATATATTATATCAATAAACGTCGTTCTTTATAATGTGTGTTTATATGCCAGTGGTTCTCAAACTTATTATTCTCGTGACATATTATTATAAGCTTCTGAAAGTCACGGCACGATTTCGATAATCTTTTTGTATCTCATATAACAATTAACAATAAGTACTGGAGAATTCATGTCGCAGACCAAATAAACATCAACAATTGAAACGGTCACAAAAAAACATATTGAAATACATATTTTGTATTTTTGATATACAGTTGACTCCCGGTAACGAAGTTTGAGGGAAAAAATATTCAAGCTATTAAAAATGTACAGACATCAAAAATCAATATTATGTGTAGCGTTAGAAGGAAGACTAAAATGAATAATAATATCAAGGTTCGACTTACTGATAGTCTACTGGAGTATAATTTTTAAATGTATAAATATTATATTTTTTAAATTGTTTTTAATTATAGTTTTAATTATTTTTATATGAGACTATTTACACAGAAAAAGTTCAACATTTTTATGGCACACTTAGGAAAACATTGATACAATAATGTATGTTAACATCTCGCATCCATAACGTACCGGGTGCATTAAAAAACCATAATTTGTTTAATACAATACGGTATGTTGTATGTTAAAAAAAAAAAAAAAAAAACGAGAGAAACCGATTTGTCGATACTCGTATAATAGTTTAATATTTATATTAGACGTGGACGGTCGGTATATGCGTTCGATTTTGTTTAATCAATCATATTTTAATGGTAAATCTGTGTTCGTGCGTATACGTTGTAGGCATATCATGTAAAATCCACATGGGATCTCTCGGACATAATAATACAACAGAAACCGGTATTTCAATTATTATTATATTAATGAAAGAAAAACGATTACTGTATATTTTTTTTTAACGTAATGGACCTCTACGCGTTATTATTACGTACCTGATATATATATATATATATATATATAATATGGACATATATCATGTATAGCGTACAACTATATAGACGTCCGACGCCAGAGGCACGAAATATATTGTTGTTTTAAGGCGACAATATCTGAGAAAACACGGCGTTATGATTAATACGTTCTCTTTGTTCGGGTGACTATTAACGCGGCAATATTACAGTTTTATAATTTGAATAAATTGGCTTAACGACTCGCGTGCTAATAGAGGATAGCTTCTTCATTTTACGGGCTGATGAGATGCGTGGAGTCGACGAACGACGACGACGACGATAATGATGATGATTATGGTCGCTGTGAGGGGTTGAAATTGTAAATGCTATTTGTTATAGTAGCATATAAAAAAGAAACGCTGTTTAGTCTGTTCGATTAAAATTTAACTACTTATACGCGTATATGATACTATAATGGTATAAAGAAATTCGTGCGTCGTCCTAGACCATTATATATATTATATTATTATATATTGATATAATAATGCAAATTTTATTTTGACCTATGCTTTTTCTTTACAACTGACAGCTATAAATCATATAGTATATTATGCTATATTTTAAAATGTTGAAAGATAAATACCTACCAAAATAATTATATATATATACGATATATTATACCATAATATATAGATAATTTATCATAAAAACACTATATAATAAGAAAATCTTATATTTCACGTATTGATTACTGGTACTACCTATTTTGAATTTCAATACTACTGACCAGGACTTCAATAAACAATACCAAGCGTTACTGTATTGTAGAAAAGAAACATAATGCATTTTAAGATAGACGTTTTCAAGGAGTATATAGATTTTTTTCAGATTTTAATTCATTTTAAAAAAAAAATGTTTATATGACATGTTTTTAATTTTAATTTATAATAGAGTATAGACTTATAATATTATATTTTACTTTTAGGACAAAAAAAAAATAAATGAAACATAAAATGAAATAACAGTAACATATTATTGTAATATTTATTTGTGATTCAATTCACTGTTTATTATTTTCCTAATCTTAAAAGATTCGAATCGGGATAAATACCATTCGATACGGGTACCATATCCGTAAGTGAAACGTCTAAAACCTCAATTCGATACTTCAAAGTACCGAAACCTTAATATTTTTTCTGTCAATACAAAATATCACACGATAGATATTAAGGTTCCAGTCGCGGCTGACGCCTGGAAAACTGTGAGAACTTTTACAACCGCACCATTATATTATTGTATTCCGCGCACGCAGAGGGGACGTTTAAGATCCAAAATCTGACTACCGCCATAACAATACGCGCGAAAATAAAAAAAAAAACCCGTCATCGCACGCGTCCCGTGTTTGTTTTTCTCGTGCGCCACAATAAGCGGCGACACCGACGCCACCGCGCTAAACGTACATTACAATATTACACATAATCTCAGTGCGTGCATTATATATTATATCGTTATTTATCGTACACGATAATAATAATTACCGCCTCTCGCCGAAGCCGCCGCCGCCGCCGCTACCACACCCGATCGGGTTGTGCGCGGTTACCGCGGTATAATACGCAATGTTAAAACGTCGTTCATATAATAATAATAATAATAATAGTCTTATAATATACGATACAACAACAATAATAATAATACGTGGACACGATACGTACTATACATTGTATACATTTGCCGCCGTTAGGATTCGATCAATCATCTCCACCCATTGCATCCTCCGCGCGCGTGTACCAAACGTATGCGCAGACCATAACATGTAGTACGACATACGTGTATTATACGTACGACTCGCGCATATAATACACAAACTGCGCAGAGCGTTGGGCTTAAATTTTTTTTTTTTATTATTTTAGCGTTCGACGGCGACGGGCACGTCCTAAACGTGTTCGTGTATATGTACACACGGCGCACGCGGTCGCGCGCATTTGCATTTTAATAACCGAATTAATATTTCTCGTTTTCCCGATCATCAATCGTCCGGTTATTAAGCTGTCAATACCCGACGGTATAACCCTTCGCAACACGTATTACATACAACAATAATATATGTATACCGTTCCCTCGCCTAGGTATACCAGTCGTCGTCGCCACTGCACCGCAGTCAAAGTCTCTCGATAATCGTCAACGTCTCCGGACTTACGCGCATACGATGAATACATCTCTTGCGGCGTAACGTCAGTTCCCCGATCGACTGTTACAAGTCATCGCGCGCGGTACGCTGCGCCGTGAGTACGGTGTACAACGTAATTAATAATATTTGTTATTGAAAATAATTATGTTATGTTCACAGTCGACCGAGAAAGTCTGTTCTGCGTAATAACACTATACGACGTATTATTTGTATACGTGTGTAAATATTACCGTAGAGATTATACCATCACATACCACACTGACGTTATGCATTATGCTTGTTAATGAATTTGCCACGTTTTTAATTAACGCTCACGATCGGGCGAGGAAGAAAACCGTATACCCTTTATAGACTAAGAAAACGATACCGTTCGATGTTTATGTATACAGACGAGTGTATAATGTATTATACGCACAAACGTATAATGCACGTATTATACATATATACAATCCATTTGTTTATAATTAAAAAAGCCGTAATAAAATCGCAAACCCGAACAAGCCGAAAACATGGGTGGTTATTATTAATTATAAACAAAATATTATTATTATTTTTTGGCTCGGTGAATAAATTATTTTTCTTGTGATGTTTAATTAAAAGCATGTACAGTTTACAGGATGTTTTGATCGATGCATGCATTATATATTTCGAGTGTCCGGTGCCGACTTTCATAATTCTATTTTATTACTTTCAACTTAACAGGACGAGCATTATATTTCATATTTTCTTTAAATAAATTCACGTTTTTCATAATAGTATAATAAAACAAAGATCCGATTTAGTTTTCAAAAGTAGAAATGCGGTGAAAATGTCGTGGCTACGCGATGTAGGAAGTCACTTTTAAAAATCGTTTAAATTACCGTCTCTACTGTTTAAATAAATCGAGTATGCTCGAATAGTGCGGTTTGACGCTTTGATGGAAGTGCAAAAGAACAGAGTATAACTATATCATCTTTAAAAAAAAAAACTCAGCTTACCCCTTATAAGGCCTGTACATAATAGAGTCGTCAATGAACTAATAACTAACTGGCGTTTTCGAGAACTCGTATAGTATGATGTTAAATAATATTATGGTACCTACCCACATTATAATACGTAAGCTTTGATGTATGTCAACCTTAACTGTTTCCAATTCAAAACGTAGTTGAAAATAATCACACACTCCTGTATAATATGATATGAGCTCGTTTCACGCGTGGCGTATACAAATATAAATGGTTTATTATTAACAGTATATATGCGTGTCTGCTCGGAAATGTCTCAGTCATACACACTACGGTATAGTGCAGTGTGTATATTATTTCATACGATATACCTACGATTTAATCACCAGCATCGTTAACATAATATCATCATATATTATTAACACATACATTTCAATATTCATAAGCGATTTTGACTGACGCGTGCACACGTGTGTATATGTATGCATGTGGATAATAATATTACAGTTAATATATTGTATCTGAGTATGCAGGGTGGTTCTTCTTCGTGAAACTGAAAACATCCAAGAAAATTACAGTATAAAATACAAAATAATTTTTAAACCATACATATATTTTTGTTGTTGGGTATAAAGATATTTGAAAAATTTCCATATTTTTCTATTGCCGTCTATCGTTATCAGTAATTATGTATGTATGTATATTTTTTTTTGCTTAAGTTTAGAAAACAATTTTAAATTCCTCTGATCTTATGATTTGCGATAAAAATAAAAATACGACTCTGTATATACGTACCTATGTACCGCACCCTACATAAATTTAAATTTCTGCGGTTATTTCTAATCATCATCAATCATCACGTTTTGTACACATTATAATATAAACGCACATTGTATGATCTTGTATTTGCTTATACGTTTATAGGTATATGTGTGTGTGTGTGTATATGCATTAATGTGCTACGTATACATACGTATATGGAACTATCGACAAATTATCAAATGCACGCAAACGCGGCAAACGTATTATAATGAATGTACATACATATAAACAATTCATCTCGGGATAGAAATAGGTATATATATGTATTGGGAACCGCCCACAAATTTACATAACAATTATTAATAATATCATAAACCGTGATACTAATATATGTTGTAAAGGATAATATTTAACACGCCTACCAATTTCATTACACGTGTCCGGACAGAAAAAAATCGAGAAAAAGGGGCTTGGAAAACACGATTTTTTTTCTTTATAGTAATAAACGAGTAATAATTACTGTAATAAAAATAATAATGGCAGAACTCCTGCTCGCGTCTCTGATTAAAATACATTTTTTACGCTAATATAGTACAACATAATAACAATATTACAGAAGGATATTTTTGGACGATAACAATATAACAAAATTACGCTGTGGCACGTGTGTAGTGTAAACGCATGTTTAAACTTTTAATACAAAACGTTACAAAGAATAAAAATAACACTTATATCAATAGATTTTTCTACCGCTAAAAAATGTATTCAAGTTAGAATTGTTTTTGAATTAATAGACGCGGACTGTGCATTACATAGAGAGGCATTTTTAATTTCCATATACCTAAATCACGTCCCTGGATCGTAAACTATGATATACGTCTTCGAGATGTATCGATCGCCTTAATTCAACGGTGGCAGTTTAACGGATTTTATTTTTCGAAAAATATAATACAATAACAAAACAAAATAAAACAAACACGGCGGCGATCGCGGCACGTGTGACAACGACGGCAGCGCATTGGCGTTGACTGAAAAACAAAATTTCTGACACAAATCTGTTTGTCGTCGTATTTTATACACATATATATATATATAAATATATATACACGGTTATACGACCGATGCGTTCATTATTATTATTATTATCATATGTATTAGTATTATAATCCCGTTGGAGGCTGACTTATACGGTCGGCGGGGATAATGCCGCGCGGTGGAGCACGTGGCTTCCCGATCAATCACTCGCATATTCATACACGTCTCCGTGATAATAAATATAATATATTGTGTGCCCGTCGAGCGCCTCCGCGAAAACTCGTCGTCGGGCGCGGGCGGTGGCGGTGGCGTATTAATGTCCGTATACTTTATTATACGTATAATAATATGTGTAAACGGCGTGTGCGATATTATAACAACGATAATCGCCCCGGCAGAATATTTTATACGACTCGATGTGCGTCTGCTGCAAGCGCGTGTCCTTTATATTATAATATTATATACACGAGGAGATTAAGCGCGCGATACGTCTGCAACGACATTATATATATTATTATGCACCGCGCGACCCGATAATTAAAAATGTTCTACGCGATGACTTTTCGACAAATCACCTTTTTAGCAAGTTTTAATTATTGTACACAACTAGAATTTACCGTTTTTTGAAGTCTCCATTGGTTTTTGATACACGCACGTGGTACGCAAATATAATTTATATGCAACTATAGAATTATATAATTGTATAAACAAATAGCTTACTTTCAACTCACTGTATAGCACTTTTTGGTCAGAGCAAATAATATATTGAGAGATATATTTTAATATGTATTACTTCTGAAACCCAAGTAGCTTATTTTATAAGCTAATTGTACACGTATTGGTCTAGACGAATTATTTCCACATCGCCGTTTAATAGCTAACAATAATAGACGCTCTATATATAATAGTGTCATAAACTTATGATAATAATAATTAACGTTCGTCTAGACGTTGTGTTATACTATAAAGCGCATACCAAAATGATTACAGTTTAAAATTTTTAAAATATCTCAAATTAATGAAATATTTCAATTAATTTTTAATAATTTACATGGAAATGTGTAATAAACGTAATAGTTTATAGTATGAGTAATAATTATTATGGTTATCTTAATTTATTCTCTTATTTTACTACAAACTTATATATTTTAGATTTCAAACAGAGTAATGAATATATCTATTTTACAATGATATGTGTTTTTTATGTGTAAAATGTACATGTTAAGTATTAAAAATGCTTAGATTTTCAAAAATGGAGATAATACTGGTATAAAATTTGATTTAGTTTGTACTAAAAAGAACTCAAAATTATAAATTCCCAGAATGGGTAAAAACAAAAAAAAATTAAGGAAAACAAAGAATTTTTAAGAAAACCCTTTTTTTGATAAAATTGATATTATTTTTTTTTTTTTGTGTGTAATTCAAAAACTAATAATTATACATACTTGAAATTTTTACCAAATGTTTAATGTATTATTTTTTATTTACGGTAAAATTTTCAAAATATTTTGTTTCTTTTTGAGCTATTTATAGGAATAAGGAATATTTGATTTAGTATAGTTTTTTTTTCTATACATTTACATTAAAAATTATCCACTGAATAGAAATGCTTGTTAAATTAATACAAAGCTCCTCATAAATTGTAAAATTTTTCAACTAAAAATAATTGAAGATCTACTCACAAATTGTTTTTATAAACGCCTAAGATTAGAATTTTGAAAAAATTCATACAAATCACGAAAATTGACAAATCGTTTTATAGTTTGAAATGTATTAACATTTTTTTTTATTACTCAAAATTTGAAAATTTAATACACGGTTCATCATATGTTTTTCAACCTTTATAAAATAAAGATCAATAAAATTATTATGATAATCAAGTACTAATGAATTATTAATAATAATATAAAAAATTCGATATTCTCAACAAAAAAGTTATGTCAACCTACTACTGTAATAGGTATTAAAATTAAAAATGAATGGCTTAAATAAATGCATCATAAAGATATATTATGAAATATACTTAGTGTTAGTGATATAGGCCGTCTCCGCTCAAAATCGTTTTTCGTATACAATGATATAACGTTAAATTCAAATATAACACACCCATACAGCTAGTGATCCACTAACTGGACACCTAACATACAACATAGCAGTACCAAATCGAAAACATTTTTTTACTATGTAGTCTACAACATACGAGTAAATTATTTGAATTTTTAGAAGACATTCGCATGTTTATAATATGCATTATAGTATAGATGTATTACCTATACAATAGGTACTATAATTTAAAATAATGTTGTATATTATTTCTTTTCCAATCTATAGGCATTATATATGTGTATGTTAAAAGAAAAAACAAAGGATCTATATAATCATTTATAATTTTCAGACTTCAAAACAATGTATATTACTATCGTATATTTTCTATTAAGCCAGTATATCATGAATTTTGTACATCTTATACGACATTAGTTCCCAATCGCCAACACAAATTACTATATCGTATTATTATCAGTACAACACTCGATGAGTGATGACAGACACAATATTATTGTGTATTACTAATAATTATAATATTATCACAGTAGGTATGGCATTATGGAATATCGTATTCATGACGTGTACGGTTTTTCCATTGACAAATACAATAAATACCCTATCCCGCAAATGCGGTGGGTGACAAGAACAAGTTATAACCGATACACGATAGCCAAATATGATTTAACGTTATTTTTATATTCTGTTCGCATCAAACTTAGTAGGTACCTATATAATATTATAACGAATTCACGGACGCTGGCTAATGTAGATATATGACGTCTGTATATATCAAAACTAACACGGGGTGAATACGTAATACGAGGTACACACATCCCACATACGGAGTTTTTTACTCGTATTTTTTGTTTGTATATTTTTTTTTTAGCTTTTTTACACGAAAATCCGAGAGATTTGGGACGTATATGATTTGTAGCCGGACCGAATAATGCCGTTTTGATCCGGCGGACGCTGCGAACAAAAAGAATACGTTATAATAAATTTACAATAAAAAAATAAAATAAAATATAGAGGACCTCCGCCGCCGCTACTTCTGTACGACTATACCGCTACGTGCTAACCCAGGGATGTCAAATCCGCGTATAATAAACCATCGAGACAGCCGGTGTACACATTTAAAACGCTCTAATAAATTCGGCAACGGTATTTTTCAATTTTATTTTTTTCATCCCACCTCGTACGTATTTATAGGTAAATATATCTGTATCCGTCTCCTGATCAATATAATTATATTATTATTATTTTATGATACGGACCATTAGCGCGATCGTTAAAAAAAAAAAAATAAAAATATTATAATCCTTATAGTACGCACGACCAGAATGAGATAGAGGGAGAGCCGAGAGGCGTATATATAGTTCTTCCAGGAAATTAATTACAAGCGTATAGTACCTATTTAATACATTATTATAATATTATATAGGTACACACATTCTTGCGTTATAAAATTCGAGTCGCGTATATTATTATAGTACATGATATCGTATAATATACAAAGAAAGGTTATTTAAACATCACGGTGGATTCGATAGCCACCGCCTCCGCTTCGATATTGCCCGGCTCCTGCTGTTCGTCCTGACTGATGGCTTCTCCTGCAGCAATAATCTATCCATAAATGAGATGGTATTTATAATATCGTTATTATTATTATTATTATTTACAGAGATTAATAAGCTTATAATTATCTGATATTGTCGGAGACGGACGACACAGCTGATAATTGAATGCGCACCACGCCCGCGATCCAGTCCTATTATGATACACCCGATACAGGTATTGGGTACCTACAATATTATATATTATTATTATTATTATTATTTTTATAATATACAAAGCGTCATTTCGGATTGCAATTAAAAAATATCTCCCGTGCCGTAACACGATAGATTAGAAATTAAATTTTTTTCTTGCCAGTTCACGGCACACACCAAACACGTCATTAACGAATATCCTACACGATATAATAGCCTGTGTATAATAAGAATCAAACTTTGATGCATTTACGTGTTTGTTTTTTGGTTTATTAGATTTATTGCTATGTAAATACATAAATTAATTGAATTATTTAACGAATCATATAATAGGTAGATATTTGTTTGTGTAAATTAAATTTGAAACAGCAAGTATACTTTGTGTTTATTATTATGCGGTATTTACCCAACCTATATGTATTATTAATAATTTATTATACTACTTATTGATGTTTAAATACTTGATATTTTTCAAAAATAAATCTTACTTCTGATAAGTTAATTAATATAAAATAAATATTATATCATAAAGGGTAAACTATACAGCGAAAACATTTTCAAATAGAAATAATTGTTTCCTATTAATTTTACCAGTCATACAAATTCATATAAAATATATGTTGATATTTTCGGGTTATAAGTACATTCTGGTTTGATATAATTTGTGGTACAGTAACCATTAACTGATCTAACTATATAAAGTTATAGTAATTTAATAATTATTAATTACAATTGGGCATTAGGAGATACAATATAGCTCCTAATGCCTCCTTCCTTTCCATTGAGAATATTTAAGTTTTAATTAGAAGAGATCCTTGGAAAAATTAATAATTACTATAAATTTGCATGTTGCACCACTGTATACAACAGGGACGGCCAAATTGCGGCTCTCTTCATCGACGTATGTGTAATGGCTCGTGGTTTATAAAAACCAAAATTTTAATTTTTTTTGCATACATTTATAAAAAAAAAAAACCGTTTTTATTATTATTATTTTATAATTTCATATTTCGTAAATTGATATGTTTATCGGATGTTAGCTATCTTTATTATTTTTGTGGTATAAAAGTATAGATTAAATAACTTGGCTCTTGATATAATTGTATTAATATATGCGTCTCGCGTACATAGTCATGTCGGCCACCCCTGGTATACAATAGAGTGTTCAGCAAAAAAAAAAAGGGTATGATTAATCTATGATTATAACTTATATACCTATAATTTAAAATACATACATTTTAATAATTTTACATTTAAATGTATCAATACCAGCTATATAAATTATTAAAATACATAATAATAATTTAAAATATATTATATAGATAAAAATAACAATCATCAACAATGCAATTTAAAAAAAATAAAAATAATTTTCAATCATGGAGGATATTAAATAGTTACTGAAATATTTTATGTTATTTATTGTAAATTTGTTTTGACATCAATAATACGAGTATATCATTTTATTTCTATTGTATTAAAAATCCGTTAAACGTATTGAAGTTTATATTTTTTAAATAAAATGTGTTTTTACTATTTAAGTAATTTTTATAGCATAATTAATGTTTCTTAATTTTTTATAATAGTTTAATTATTAATATAGATGTGATCATGAAAAAAAAAAAACAAAAACTTTAATTGTCAGTTATTAGAATCGTAGTTTCTAATGACCGACAGAGCTGTAAACACGTGAATATATTTTCAAATGGTTCATATACACAAATGCGCAATATAATTGGTTTCAAACCTCATATTATTTATTGTTGTGACATGTGACGTCACCTTTGGTATTTGACATCAATAAAATATTTACTCCATACATCTGATATTTACACATTTACGGGGAAAATACGAATAAGTACCAAACTAAAGTATTGGTATGTACAATTCGGAATTAGTTCAAATGCTATTTGCTAATATGACATAAACATCAATTATTTATCATGAATCAATTGAATAATGATGAACAACACTATAAAATATTTGAGATTACACAAATCACTTAAAGTTATGAAACCATACATTACCTAGTTATATAATCATCAAAATAAATAACAAGTAGGTAATACAACATTTTTTACGAAATATATAAATATTTAATGTTCATATATATTGCTCACCTTTTTGTTATTGAAATGATTAAAATTAATAATATGTTCATGAATTTGATACTGTAATATACTCAATGCTCAATGGTATTGGGTGCATATATAATAGTTATATTTTAATATACCTAACCTATAATATAATCGAGATTTACTAACATAGTAATACCTACTATCTACTATATACGAGTACAGGACATCAATAACACTCAAAAACCTTAATTTGTACTGTTTAATTTTAATCGCTTAATTTTTCGTTCATCAAAAAATAAAATATTTCATGAGTTTATCCAACTAAAATTTTTTTATTTCTCGATACAATTTTTTTTTAAGTTTAAACTATATATTTTTACCAATATTAATTATGATAAAAATTGATTATTGTATATAAAAAAAATGTCAATACAATCTTCTTAAATAAATAAAAACATTTAGATTTTATAATCATAATTATTAATTATACAAAAATAGTTAAAAATTATTTAAGTAGTTAATAAAAAAAATATGTATTAAGATTTGAGTTACTATTTAATATTTATGCTATACGTATGAATAATTATTTATTTGTACTATACAATATAATATAATTATAATTATCGATAAATTCAAGTTTGGAAAAACTTTCAATTAAAAATTTTAAAAAATATAAACATTTACTTTGAAATCTAAAATTTAAAAAAATAAACTACCGTGTGTAAATATTACAAACAAATTATATAAACTATTATAAATATATTATCATACAAAAATAATGAGACGTTAAAATATAAAAACATAAATGTATTAATAGCTGGAAAATCTTAAAAATGTAAAATAAAATCTATAAAATATTCTGAACCAATGAAGCATTGAAGCATGAAACAGATTTAAAGCTTGTTTAGCATTGTATAGGATTAAACGAAATAAAATTAATAAGTCGTCGATATAGTACGCCCGGGAGAAGGCTCTATACATTTGCTCCACCTGGACTTCAAATATAATTTTGAAAACTTGAACTTTTTATTATTATTTAAATAATAATTTCATTGATATTTTGACCTGAGTATATATATATTTTTTTTAATGCGCTTTTTGCATTGATTTTGTAGTCAGTATATATATTATATAGTCATCAACATGCACTATGTGATAACGTAGGTACTAGGTACATATAATTGTTATGAGCCTAAACATACAATAATAATGTATAATAATTCATATTGAAATAGTTTCTCACTAAATCACACTTGTTTTTTTACTTTGTTAATTTTATTTAAACAACAGTATATATTGCACTATTATTTGACGTTTATCCAATTAATAGATTTAATTACACGAGATATTTTTGACTAAATTTATCTATTTACGTACGTTTGATATTGTGTGTGATTTTTTTTGACTTTTACTACATATATACATATTTACTTTCATATGAACCTATTGAGTGGACCCCATTGTATTTTTGAAATAAAAAAAAATAAAACATAATTAATGTGTTAAATTAAATATTATTATATTACTTTGATAAACAACGAAAAAAATAAAATAATTGGAAAAAACATTATTGAAATTTAAAGCGCAATTGCTTATACCATAATAGTATAATCAAAATACAAAATCCTGAAAATAACACATGTCTGACATTTAAACCTGTTACCAGAAGGACTTTTCGACATTTGCGAAGGAAAGGGATCGATCGATATGTTACATAAAAGGTAAGTGACTCGTGTATGTAGCTCTGTAGTGGACCTGAATATGTGACTTATATTTATATCTGTGAACATAATTATACCTGCAATAATACACGTAAGATTATACTTGTCGAGGAGCTGTCCTTAAACGGAGATGACTGCTTCGGTAGTTGTCACGTGTGAACGCGCATCAGAACCTATATATAATATAATTTGAATTATGATTATTATTATTATTGTAAGAGCCGCGAGATAATTGGCCCGAGAAAACCTGCCCGTTTAACAGCGACGACGTGTAGAACAATATAACATAATATCACTGCGTAAGCGTATACCTAACCTACCTGCCCACTGTATTAGTAATATAGTCACCGCGTTTGGCGCATGAAGTATAATATACAATAAACACTCGGCGTAAATGAATAGCACTTGACTATACTATATATAGCCGGTTAGATACACATACCTATAATAATATGTAATATGGGTAGCGAGAACGTTATTTTTTATTACCGTACGCATTGTCGGCGTATCTCTCTTATACGCGAGAATGGCGGAAAATTACAGGGTACGAAACGCGCGTAAAGAATTACTACTATTGTATATTTGTACGCATAACATATGGTATTAAAAGTGTGTGTGTGTTTAAGTCACTGATATACCCAATAATGACGACAACAACGATACGTTGATTATGTTAGTGTGCGATTGTACTCGTATATTACACGTATATACGCATGCTCGGTGTGTCCATTATGTTGTATATATAGGCAAAAGCATCGTTTACCTAACCATTAAGATGCACTTAAATACATTTTAAAACTTTAACGCAGTTTTATAAACTTCAAATAATTTAAATTTAATAATTGAAAATTAATGAAAACCTGTTTTCAAAAAAATAAATATAAATTTAATATTTAGCCATCCTGTATATACTATAAAATTTATGTTTAAAAAAAATATTCATATATTAAATTAAATAAATATAATAAACTCTGTAAAAAATATATTAACGTAAAACCCATTGATTGGAAATAAATAAATGTATTTCGTTTAATGTTTAGCCAAATTAAATTAGAGCTATAACAAATCGTATTAATATTAATAGTTCCAAGTAAATCGAAAAAGGCGAATTGTGATAAGTAAATTATTAACTTACTATTAATTACTTTTTATGAAAAATATTTTATGGTATACGTATAATATTTACTATAATATTTTGATATTATAGTAAATATAAATTGGAAATAAAATAAAATAACACATTTTATCATTTTTAATGATTATATATATCATCATCGAGAGATTAACAACATATTGTTAAATACACGTTAAAGAAAAAATATTGTTTTTTACTATAATTTTCTACTGAAAAACAAATATTTTTTGAACAATTATATTGACTTGGTTTATCAACACCGTTTTAGTAATATATGAACATTTGAAATTAATTTTTTACGAAATCGAGTAAAATAACGATATATTATTACAATTTAAATATACGTTATCATATAATATACCCTACTAATTATCATTGACTGACAAATCATATCCGTTTAGAATTGTTTTTCGTATACAATGATACCTGTCATTGCATTCAAATTTAACACATCCATTATAGTGACCAGTAACCTACTGTCCATATCTACTATACAGCAGAGCGATACCCCCATAAAAATGAGATCTATAAAGTAGGAACAACACACGGTTTCATTAAAGGATGATTTAATCCTGAAAATATGCAGCATGCCACTGCAAATTTTATTTTACCTGAACAGGTCGACAAACAAAAAGAATAAACTTTACGTGAAACTGTCCAAGTTGTATCTGGAGGTGGAGGATTCTTTAGCTGTTCTTGTAAGACTGCTTGTCAAACAAAAAGTTTAATTTGTTTTAAAAGCAATTTAAAATGTAACAGTCATTGTCACAGTTCATTTTCCTGCTCTAATAAATAAAAAATTGTTTAATAATAATATTGTTAATAAATTAATATGATATACTATAATATAATATAATATATCATAAATAAGTAGATACTTAATAAATATGAATATGAAATAACTAATAATGAATCTAATCAAACTTAACGTTTCCATTAATGTTGTATTTCAGTACATAAAGTGAACGACCACATTGTGAAAAAAATTACACGATGTAAAATTGGAGTGACCATTTCCTGAAATATTTTCGAATTTCACGAAGTGTAAAAAATCTGTTTCAATTTCATGAAAAGATCGATTTCACGATGTGGCTACGATAAATATATACTTTAATACTCAAAATAATCTAATTGCTTTTTCATTATATGACCGACTACAAATGTATTTAATTAGATATATAAATATGAATATTTTCATAATCGATCAATTTCTAATAGTAATTTAACTTAAATTAATATCAATAATCTCAGCTCAGTATTCTCCATTAAACTCGACCCTACGCCATATCTAGCTTTACATACATCCTCACAATTACCTTATGTTCTCTATGTACACAGCCGTATTCGTGGCTGCAGTTAAATTGTCTGAATTATCATAGAAACAGGAACATGAAAAATAATTTTACCGATGAAGCGTAGAAGTTTCAACAGGAATTTTAAAAAATATTATTCATATTTAATTTAATAGTCTTTTTGTAATAATTATTTTAAACCTACAAATAGAATAATTCGTTATTCGTTAACATCTACAGCAAGCGCCAAGTAGTTTCCTAAGTCGTATATTATATACTTCAATCATCTCATTAAGTTGAAAACAAGATTTTTCGACTATCATTCCCATAAGTATTTTTGGAAAGCTAACTAAATAACTTTATAAGAATGTTATGCTTAATTATTCAAATTTATTTCTAATGACAACAGTAATTTTTTCTCCAATTAAAATATCTTAAATTATTTATTCAAATATGTACATTTACAGCGTACTGCTACAAACTAAACAATTATTCAATCAGACATAAAATTACCTATTAATTTAAAAAGTTATATTAGAAAAATATATTATGCATTTACATCTAAACACTGTGATTGTATGTTTACCCAATCTGGAAAAATGTATTATCATGCTTCGTTTAATGAAACGGGTAAATACAATTGTTTATTTCTATTTTTTCAATTTATTAATACTTAACTCTTTATTTTTAATTCTGTAAATTTAATGTTTATGTAACTATGTTCTTATTTATATTTAATTTAACGCAATTTTAGATAAATAGAAAATACATAGAACTTTTATATAATGAATTGTGCATTATATATTCAATAGTGAATATTACCGATATGGAACTTTTTATGTATGAAAAAATATTGTTTATTAAATCACAGAAATGATTGTCATTGCAGAATTTTGAGATATAACTATTAAAAAAGATAATTTATTTCCAATAACTAATTACACTTATAATAGATACCTAGATAATATTATATTTAGTTAATGAATATTGATTAAACTAGAGTGTTATGTTTGTGTTTTAGACTTAAAATAATTAACTTTATTTTGTTGTTGCAAGAAGAAAAAGTTAACTTAAGTTATTTTTCCTTATTAATTATTAAGAAATAATTGCTAGTATATTGTAACTACTATAAGGTTTGAATGTTCTACACCAACTATAAATATTATATATATTTTTTATTATTGTTAATTTAAAAAGTATATTATAGTATAATATTATCTTTATCTAACTTAAAAATACTTTTTTATTGCTTAAGTTTAATATTTCTGGTATTTCATAATTAATAATTATAGTAATTATGTTAAGACTTAAACTTTAAGTACAAATACAATTACGTTGATACGGCCGTGTGTATAGGCAATTTAGCTACACTAATGTCGAGAGTCAACGTTTTCCATCCAAGACTTGTGAGCTATAACTTATGGTGTAAAATAATATATTTCACTCAATGAAATAACTAAGTCTATTTAAAATAATATTAAATAATTATTTAAACCTTAAGACGCTAGAACCTTATGATTATTTTTCTAAGCCGCAACATATTTTGAGCTGACGAGTTTGCAATACTGTCATATTTTCACAATCCGTTGAGTAGTACTATACTGAGTGATTTCTCAAACCCATATTTTATTTTCGTAATTTGTGTATTTAACCGAAATTTCTTATTTTATTTTATTTGTTTTGATATAGTAAATATTAATTTTTAATTAATTAGTTTTAAAAAAAGAAAGAAACATTAAAAAAATATTTATACATATTTTATTCTATTGTGGATTTTGATTTTAAAACGATGATTAATTGTTATGAAATCATATATTATAATGTAAACGACCTTATGGTTATTTATTTTCTTCTCATCGGACGTGTATGATTTATGACATGAAAATAGGTAAGTAGTTCAGATACCGCAGAAGAATTTAAACGGCAATAACGTCACACGACAACGATCGCCATCGAACCGTATCGGGTTATATATATAATAATATTATGTACACGGAAAAAATCTTTCAGATTTCAAAATATTTGTATTCAAATAAGAAAACTAGCAAATATTATACAAAGTCTGTAAAGTTTTACCACATTCGAATGTAAAATCGCAGGATATCGTGCCAAGTGTATAACATTTAAAATATACAAACTTGTACAATAAGGGCGTATATTATTATTTTATGTATTCATCAAATATACAACAATAACCAACAATAGCCAATATTGTTTTCATATTTCCATACACAAGTGAGCCCATATATAACGCAGGTGCCCATAATAATATGTCTGATATAAATTGTAAAATATAATACTTATTACTTGTACAAGTGTAACACGACTATGCGTGCAACATATTTTTCGTGTTATCAAATTTTTGATTTTTATAAATGTTAAAAGTACCTAGCTATATTTAAAATATATATTTTCATATGATTAATTTTTTTAAGCTTAATAAAATATCAGAGACAATATCTGTGACGATAAATAAACTTTTTTTATCAAAAGAAAAGTACCCTTTTTTAGTTAATCTTTAATTATATCATTTATTTGAATACATCGAAACATCTAAATCTAAAAGCTATTCATTGAACTTTTGGGTTATTAAACTTAATATACTTACAATAATATTACAATACAAAATAATAGCTGGGATAATATATTACAACGTATGGTGAAATCATATAAAACATGCAGTGATTTGAAAATTATAATACTCGTATACCAAAAATTATGAGCAGAATCTTTTCATAAACATTTTAAAACACAATTCGATTCACTTCGTCAACTGTGTTTTAATGTGTTTATCAAAGTTTTAACAAAGATCCAATTCAAAACGTTATACCGTTAATTCAATTAATTCAAAATATCTAAATGAATCTAACACAATTACATGATAACATATTTAAACGAAGAATAATGATGTTAGTTATTTTCAAAACCATTATTCGTGAAATTTAAAACTTGTAACGTATATTATTAATTTTGCTATATATGTAGTAGGTACGCAATGAAATTTTCAAAATATTTAGATTCATTTTAAGTTATTACACTATTTTATACCATGCACTTATTTTCAATATTTTACGGTTTGGTAGTATTGACTCAAAATTTGATAACATTAATAGAATATGATATTAATAAATCTACAATATGGAATAAATTATACTATTATATAATTAAATATTAATAATATAATAAAATCAACATTTTCTGGATAAATTAAATCGACCTATCATACTAACATACACTACTGAACTCTTATAGTAAAATAAATTACTTTATTAACAATATCAAAAAATATATTATGTAATATACTTAGTACTCCACTCAGAATTGTTCTTCATATATACTTGTACATGTAATGATACATCATTAAATTCATATGTAACAAACACTTTACAGTGACCAACTCGAACGCTCTGTACAGCGAAACGTACCCACTTGTATTTTATTTTAAAATTAAAATAATATTAATAATTGGCTTATGAATATGATGACATTCGAGTTTTAAACATTATAATTAACTAAAAATTAATTAAAATTAAATAAGTTAATTAAATAATTTTTTTGTTGATACTTGTTAGGTTGATTTTTTTTTAACACCTACCTAGTATAATATGTACGGCATACTTCATAATATGGTAAAAAATCAGGATTTTATCATGATTAACTTCATTACAATTTACAATGCCCAATACTTTCTTATAAAAACATTTTTAATTCATTAAAATATAAGTTTTTGATTCGTATAAGAATGATATTATTATCAGATCTATTTTTAACGTTATTATCAACACGCATTGTATAATACATAAGATAATATGCAGTATCCAAGACTCTGTCACCGATATCTTTATTAGACTGTACTTATATAGGAAATCAGACTTTGTTTTGTTATTCCCAACAATCTTGCCGTCTCTTACACTTACATGCACCCACATTATAATCTCAATTTCATCAAAACTTGTCGTTAATTATCGACAAATTGTTGAGATCAAAAATAATAGTATTTAACTAATTACAAATACAAATATGACAAGTATCCAGATTTTGAAGGACGTAATAATAATAATAATAATGATAATGGCGGTTATGATGATGATGATGATGATAATAATAATAATAATAAAACCTGCTATACATCGCAGCATCACAAGAATCCCCGTGGTCACCGTGCGCTTTCGTGGGACATTTTTGAATGAAACTAATATAGTCGTGTCGCGACTGTGCGCATGAATAAATCAGTCAAAAGTGAGTGGCTATTAATACACGTTTAACGGCGTACACAGTGTTATAAGATGGTCCGCGCGCGCGGTACTTACACATACCCATACGGCCGGTGACATTTTTAATAGATACATTTAATATACACAAAGGACACGAGTACACGCTGCACATCGGAATAATAGCATTGTGTTTTCCGTTGCAATAATGTCGTGATGATCTTCGGGAATCGCGTCGCACTGCGCGTCGTGTTTATGACTGCGATGACGATCGTTCTTCACGCGACGTACATATATGTATAGAGGTAGTTATCGTGAACATATTTCGGTCGTAATTCGTGTCGATAACTGACAACTGCATAATATTACGTGGGCCGCTGTAGGCAGAGAGGTTTACCTGTACACTGTACGCTACGATAATGCTATACACATCTACCTCTGAATACGCATTATAATATTATTATATTGTGTTACATCACGAATGTACACACACTCACACACATACCACCACCACACGGAGCATTAGAGTATCGTGTCGTCAGCTTATAAAGACGGACGTGACGGCCCGGCCGAGTGATTTTACATTATAATAATATATTGTTATATTACCACGGCGATAGGTTTATATGCACTAATGAAGACCAATACGGAATGAGCGCACGCACAACACTACATTATATTATATATATATATATATATATATATATATTATCTTTATTATTATCATTATACGGGTAGGTGTATATAGGTATATTCCTGTCCTATGGACGGTGGTCTCCTCCATTCACGCGTATAATATATTGCAGCAGTGGCGTGCGTGTGTACAACGCAGACGAGAGAGACCAACCCGCGGACGTCACTAAATAATTAACCTCATCAATATTTATGGAACGGGTGCCGTGCTAATTGAACGGGATGATCGGACACACAGCAGCTCGAGAGCCTGCGATAATGTTATTATTATTAATATTATTATTACCATGAAGACCTATAGAAGAACCTAACCGATGGAAAAAAAAAACAAAAACCTGTGTGTGTGTGTGTGTGTGTGTCTGCGTGTATTTGTATAATACCACATAATAATATTATGTGTACACAGGGCGATTCTTCTATCATTTTATTTAACGTTTTTACGTTCTCGAATATCAACATGACATCATACGAGTCAATTACATTTTTTGTATTTCCATTGCCTGGTAATCACGACAATCAGCATGTATGCCGTACGTACACATAATATACATACATTTAATATTATTATAATTAGTAATTACTGACGAACTCGATCCTATACATATTACAATAATATATATATCGTACGTTAATTTTGTCAAGTAGGTAATCAGTACATTTATCTGCGTAAAAAGAACCTACGTAAACATAATTTAGGTGTATAAATAATATATATTTCAGTAGGTAGTAGAACGATATAGGTATTATACAATATATAATTCATTCTTACAGGGAGCTACTTTATATTTTATAGTGCACTTTAAAACGTAATACCTAACTATACTTTGTGTGTGAATGCATATACTCAACTCGCATCATATGTTTTATTGAGTAAAAAATTACAAATTATAAATTAAATTAAATTATTATTGTGGACTTTTCCATGCATTTAATTTCTACACGTCAGCTTTGTCAGTAATTATTCTCAATAGCGTAGGTGCATTTTTTTTTTTTTTTTGTACGCTTCTTACACAATTTGTATTTTAATATTCCATTGTATGCCAACAAAACAGTTAAGACATACAAATGATCACCAAATTTATTTATACAAATATACTATTGATATAATAAAAGGTTATCTCCTGCAGTATAAAAAAGGCTGAAAACATCCTTATTTTATTCTAATAAAGCTAAACTTACATATATTTTAATAATAATTCCGCTTAACTTTTTTTCATAATTATTATTCATAACTTGTATTACTTACATTTTGAAGACGAATTATTTTTTATTATATTCATTTTTTATATAAAATATATCCTTATTTTTAACATCCGTGTTAAATACCAATCAGAGATGTACAATACGACGTGTACACATTTTTTTTTTACTAAATTCATATTTTCATTTCACTATTTTAGATTTCTTGTAATAACAGTAATGATTAAACGAAACTGGTTTTAAGTCTACACAGTTAATCAAATTTATCAAGCATATTATTATAATATTTGTCACATGATAGTTATACACGGCTACAATGCCATATTACAAAATGATAATTCTTATAAAGTTATAACTTATAACATGTATTACACCTCTAGAGTATAATTAATATAGTTGTTTTGAGTAGTGATAAATGCAACTCGTGTAGGTACGACGTTCCTCTCCACGTAGGAGTTGTACACAAACTGTGGGCTGGTTCCATTCAGCACATATTGTACTTCGGTAAACTGTCAAGTGTTCTAAATTTGGGAAAAGCAAACATAATTTTATAGCCATAGTGATACAGTATATAACATCATGGTCATGACATTTAAAATTTAAATATGAACCAATTATGTATCTACCAATACCGCGAAGTTTAACCTTTTGAGCAGTTTAATTAATCAATTACGCAAAAAAAAGTCTTTCGCCATTAAATGTTAGATTAGGACGTAATGTATATTTTGTTATTTATTGATTGACTATTTACCTACTTTTAAAAATTCTGAAAGGCAAGCAACGAATCGTTTAAGTAAATACATTTAATTGAAATCACTATCGCAAGTGTTTTGTTTATATCGTCGACGATATCATAGTTTATTACCACCAAACCGACCGAAATATTTTAAACAATAATGTTGTATTAAAGTGTTTAACATTCTATGTTGTTTCTTTTTTTTCTTCCGTCGTTTATATATATTTATGAGGCGTGTTAAATACATATTATACACATACCCTACTGTGTAATCCCATTTGCATTTCGTTAACATCACAATAATATATATTTTGTCTTTTTGATAAAATTAAGCGACCGTCGAAAAAAATAAACGGTACGCTAATATGGTCTATTCGTTTTTATAATTTAATTTTATAACGATCTTTGTATTTTATTAGGATGGCAGCAGAATATTAAGAAACACCTGTGTTAGTTTTCTCTCCGGCAAAATATTCATTTATATTTTTTTTAGCCCCAAAGAATCGTAAACAACTAATAAATTAAACGTGCAATGTCAACAAAATGCTTTTTTTCTTCGATCTATGGTAATTATTATGCATTTTAATAATTATAATAATAATAATAATAATAATAAAACAGACTTGTGGTTAGAATATTATGCTATGTTTTATAACAACATGAAATCAACTTCAATCAATAAATCGGACCACACCAGCCGTGAATTGTGGGAATACGATTTAAATGACCAACGACGATCGGTGCTGTTTAGATACGCCTAAGTGGGAAAAAAAAATTAGTCAACATTAATTATTTTAATTAGAAATCGTTAAAATCGTTATTAGAATCATACCTACCAAAAACCCGTTCGTTACAGCTTAATACTTCCATAACGTATTCCTAATATGTCTTGCCAACATAAAGTTTATTCGGTTTAATATAATATTTATCTATACGTTCTATCGAAAAAAAGTAATTTCCATCACATAAATTACACACGATTGCCTACCTTATACATAATAATAATAATAATCTCTATCAGATCGTGAACAGTATACGACCGCATGATCTCGCAAAGAGATTCCATTATAATAATACGTGTTATATTATGTTAAAGACAAAGTGGATTATCGACCAATGGTTTATCACGATTTATCAGATACTAAATATCTAGATCACAGACTAATGAGCAATCAGTAAGCTCGTCCACCGAGTGTGCGTATCGCGGGTGTGACTAACGCGGTTTAGCGAACGTCGTAATAATAATGCACTTGTACAGAGAACAGCTGATGGCGAAATGAGAAACGACAAAACATTGTTAAAATCAGACCGTTTAACTATACCTAATTATCGTTTAACACACACACACACACAGACACTGTAGAACAGCACAATATTATTTTACGATGTAAGCACGATGGCGTATCATACGTATAATTCCGTACATAGGTACATAGATCGTGTATAGCAAAAATAACTGAAGATATAATTAATTATGTAATAACTTTTGTTCTAATAGTATTTATGTACTATATAAGTAATTTACAACAACAATATAAAAATATCTAAATTTAATAAATCATTTATTGATAAAAATAAAAGTTATTACTCGGGCGTGAATAATACCTTTAAAAATTGTTTTCAACATTAAAATGATAAATAAAAATAATCCAACAAAAATGTATTTGTATTATTTAAATTTACGAAACACAAATTGTATTTATCAAATCGTCAAGCTATTGTGTTACTGTTGCCACTTTAGTCTGGTTTATACGTATATAAAGGTAAAAACATAAACCGTGATAAAAATAATATGAGGAAGTCTATTTATTATAATAATTATTATTATTATTATTTTATTTTTTTGTAAAAGATAGTTTATGATTTATAATACATTTTTATTGATCATTTTCTGTTCATAATATTATAAAACATAAAAAAATATTAAAATAATAATTTAATATCAATAATAAAGTTAAATGAAAAAAATGCAAAATAAAATACTCGTTTTTAATTCTTTAATTTGTGATTAAACTATCTATACATAAGACAATTCACCAAGAACGCTCATCCTTTTTTTTCTCCGAATAACGCAATTATTCAAAATCTGATTTTTACATTTTTAAATGTACTTTAAGTAATTTTTCTGAAAATGTTGCCATGCCAAAATCAAAATTTAAACGAGGAATTTTTCGAGTTATTAAACTTGGTATGGTACTATAGTAAGAATGAAATAAAGTCGATGGTTACCAAGGAATGGTTAATCCAATGGGGTTTTAAACCGTATATACAACAATAACGAGAATTGACATTCAACTGGTTCGCTCCGAACGAGATTCTTTGCAAAGTAGAGTATAAATTATGATATAATTGGATCACGGTAGGAGGGGGTATTTCAAATGTAAGTACACGGTACAGGGTCCAGGGAATATATACTCACACGACACACATTATCGTGTTCGGGATAAAAATTGTTTGTATACGGCGTGAGATCTGAATCGCACGTTTATTGATACCTATTTCGGAAACAATCAACTTGACGTATAATATATTATGTTATTATATGATGTTTTTATTGTACAGAAATTGTGTCGGCGTGAGCAAAGGATACTCCGTGTGTGTAGATATAGCCGATATAGACGTCTATATATTATACAAGTACGAGCGGTAAACAGGGCGAAAAATCGCGATAAACTGCACTGCACCGCGAAGGTTAGGTCGAATCGTATCGATACTTATACAGTATACATAATATTATAATGTCCGCACGCAGCATTGTACATATATGCGCATAATAATAGTAATAATATCCCTATTTATGCTTCGTACGCGCACTACACGTGTACGCGCAGTACTGTAATACGATTTATACCGTCGGAGACACAGCGCTGCGTGTGTATATATATACCACACGATAATGTCGTTTATTATTATTTATTTATTTTGCCGCGCCCGTCGTCGCGCAAAACACGCGTATATTATACGTAATAGGTATTAGCCTCGCGGAGTGAACACGGCAAAAAAAAATAACCTACATTATTGTTATTTTAAGTATGATATTATTATTAAAAAAATTATAATCACTATTATTGCGGCCCCTCGCAAGTGGTGCCGATGACAAATGAGACGAGCGACGGTCGTACGACGACGACGACGACAGACCGGAGCCGTGCGCGCGACGGGGCGCCCGTGCAGCACGGCCCGCTGGGACGGCGAGTGGCGCGGAAAGAGACATTATCATATTATTATATTTTACGACCGCGGAAAGATTACGGACAAGAGTAAATAATAATAATAATAATAACAACGCATACTATATACGTATTATATACAGCTTCGTACGGAATTATTACATTATATACCATTTTATATTATAAAAATGTATACGTACGGCTGGCTCCGGGGAGAGACCGGTTTGTACTGCAGTGACCGCGACCGTCGTCGTCTGTTGGAAATGTGTTTAGAATTTTTATATTTTCGCGTCCTTATTTTCTCTCCCGATATATACACCAATGCTTATCCGCGAGCAGCTTATAATATGTATATAGTCGCGAGATTATCACTTATTTGCATACGGCGACGATCGTGGTCGTACCTATAGGTCTCGACGCTCATTCATTTCGCCCCTCGACGACATCTCAATCGAAAAATCGCCGCCGCCATAATTAAATATTAAAATATACAAAGACATTATGCTGTGTAATATAAGTCATGTACATATTTATTATTATTTTAGTCTTCGTGTGGTTATTATTATGTGGTCGCGGCTACGCGAACGTATCGGTTGTAGTGTGTATGAGCTTACACTCAGACGAGTCTCTCGTGAGTTTTTGGGGTTTGTGGTTATCAAAAATATGTTCTTCCCTCCGTTTAGAATCTAAAAAATTGGCACGTTCAGATTTTATTATTTTAATTATCTACGAATTTCGAATAGACACGCAGAAAAATAAACCTAATCATATTACAAGCCTACGATAATTATTAATGTCGGACAATTTCAAAAACCAATTTTCAAACTTCCAGGTTTTGTATAATACGTATAGGTAATCAACGACACATGGTTATCATAAAATAAAAATAAAACAAATTAATTAAGGGAAGTCGATCTTTTGCTTTTAAGAAAATATGCGATATAAAAAATTGTCTTTTATACATTTATGGTGGGTTTTTGGGAAATTTTAAATGTTAGTTCTTGTCACGTCAACGTATTTTTTTTCGGGATTATGGTTGAGCGTAGGGAGAAAATTTTTTTTTTTTTTTTAAATGGCATATTTCATTATTTTTTATACAAAATTTGATTTACCGCCCCAATAAACCGTCGTTGCTGTTCCGTAAGTGTACGTTATTATTATAGCGCATTAGCGCGTGTATATAGCACGGACTCGAGTTCGACAAATTCAAATGCGCCGCCGCCGCCGCCGCCGTCTCGGCTCTTGCAGCGCACATACAACAATCTTATAAGTATACAAGACCCGCCGTCTTATTGGGATCGCAAAACGGGTTTTCGTTTGTTCGTTGTGTTTACACGGTATATTGTACGCATATATTGTATAATAATATTGTAATGCGTCGTATAGCAATTTGACAAAACGGCGCATTGTTTAACGTCGAACACGCATATGCTGTCGTGGCCGGAGAGACGCTGCGCCGGCGCGCCGAGGACAGATAACAATAATATAATATTATAACAATATAATAATATATACATACGTGTATACAATATGTATATATGGGTAGTAATAATGACATCACGAGTTGTTCAAGTCGGACGGCGACGCCGTGCAACGACCCGATGATAGTCGACGTGTATGTATACATATACACATTATACACATAATATAATAATAATATAACATATAATATATACATATATATATGTGTATATCGCGTTACACAATGCAGGCGAGGGACATAAACATTGAACGTTTATTATTTACGATGGCCGTTGGCTGGACGCTATATGTACAATGATATTGTAATGTTCAGTCGAAAAAAGAAATTTTTTTCAGAAAAATAAAAAAAAAATGCGTTCATATCTCGTAAGTATACGGCCTACATCGCGACGATCAGCCACCGAATATATTAATATGCAATGAGGAACAGTATGAGTATTATGTTATATTCTTATTAGTTATCACCTATTATTATTATTATTATTATTATTATTAGCTATGCTGAATTGTCCGTAACCTCGATCGTAGTAATACATATACCTGACCTATTATGCGTTTTTGCTAAGAAGTTAATTTATTCAAATTCTATTATTGACGACGTTATGAAACACTCACGCTGCATGCACGATCAGCTGTTCGAAAATAAAAAGACACATTGTATTTAATTATTATGGATTATCCGTGTACAATTATTCTTACCACGATATTACGTCTTTTAAATGTTTCCGGGGCAAAGGCCAGGACTCTCGTTTTTTAATGATGCATTAATGTGAATATTTCGTTCGGTTTGATTTCCAATATTATTACAGCCATGACCGTGAGACCAAAATATTATGCGGAATTTCTGATGAATCTTACCCTCGATTACCTAAATTTTTTCTTCAATCATATTCATTGACGTATGATCCTTTATATACCTTTGAAGTATACTTAGAATAACAATATTATTTTTATCGGCACAATATCATATGATTTAGAGTTATATATAATAATCAAAATTATCATTGTTAGTAGAAAAAAGTTTAATGAGCATATTACGTGTACAGTGTACACTACTGTGATTGAAAAAAAAAAACTATACGTAAATTGTCTATTAAAGTCTATCCGTTTTTTATATCGAGCTTAATAACGATCTTAATATCAAAATATTTTGGAAACATAAACCTAACCTAATATATTTTTTTTTATCCATACAAGATTTTCATTTATATATTTTAGTATGAGATGATTAAAAATGGCATAAAAAAGCACCACTGAATCATAAACGTCTTATATAAATTAAACACGTGATATGTCAACTAAACGTTTTTCTCTTCATGCTATGGTAATAATTTTAATAATAATAAAATAGGCATGCCTTAGACTATAATAATTTATAGCAGCGAGTGATTGATTTCATTCAATAAATCGGACCACACCTGCCGCGAGTTGTGGAAACACGTTTTAAATGTCCAACGATCGACGGTTTTTAAGAATACGACAAAGTGAGGAAAAAAATTAGTTAATATTAATTACTTTAATTAAAATCGTTCCTACCGAAAACCAGTCCGTTAAGGTTAATAATGTATATTAATATATAATATACAGGATGATTTACAACACACGTTCACCCCTTTCTATAGTCTAGTCGTCTAGTTAATCAAAATCTGATTTTTACGATTCGTAAATATATTTAAATACCATATTTTCATATTCTTAGTATTTTGAACTAATATAATGAATGTCCTAGCTGTGATTATATAAAATTCTATTTTTTTTAATGAAAACCTTCCTTTTTATTCTATAAACTATTCAGCAGATAGTTTTTATGAAAATGTCGACGTATTAAAATCAAAATTCGAACGCGAAGTTTTTGAGCTAATTAACTTTTTATTCTAAGAATTATAGATTTATGATAAAATAAGTTTGAAAAATATAGAGGCCATATGAAAATTTTAACAATTAATATTAATCTATCAAAATGCATAGTTTATAAAATAGTCAAAATATAATAAATACTAAATCCAATACTATATAATATTATATATTTTATATTTTTTCAAAATTATATTAAAGCATTTTTTATTTTTAGTATAAGTATTTTAATAAGTAATAAATTACTCGTTTGAAATCAAAATTTTGAAAAAAAAATTATTCACTAAATAATTTTCAATAAAAATAGGAGTTTTCATTTGAAAATAAAAATGTATATCACCAAAAGTAGCACAATACACTTACAAATTTGAAAGGATATAGTCTTTTAGTATATATAAAAATAAAAATTTGAAGAAATTTATTGAAAAGAAAAGTGATGAATGTTTTACAAATCACCCTATATATATATATCGTTAAGTGTGATTTTATATTTTTACGGTCGTGAGACCAAAAATGTATGTACGAGTATAATAATTAGACGTTGGCGAATTTTACATTTAATTACCTACATTTTTCCCTCGGCTATATCCGTTGACATTTGATCCTATAATATAATGTGTACATACACTTTGTTTACATCGTTACTATATTATGTGGGAATTTTGTACCTGCTAAAATGAATTAATTACAAATAGCACATGTCTTCGTCTTACTCTCTCCTCACTGCTTCGTTGTGTAACTCAAAAATTGATTAACGAACAATCTATAGTGCACATTATATTATATTATACAATGCAAATTCTTATAATATCATCATTTAACAGATTTGCTTGGATGGAACCGTTTTTGGTCAAAAAAAACCTTTTCCTTTTCGACCGAATGTAACTTTTCTGTAAAACTATTTTCAACCTGTACATATTTTGGTATGTATTTGGTCATCAATTTAAAATTACACTATTATAAAAAATAAATTGATTAATTTATGTATAAAATATAGATGAACATATTTTATGAGTATGATTTATAAAAATAAATATTAAATCTGTGTATGTTTGTCATAGATAACTACAATTATTAAAATAAACACCAGTGAATTTTTAACACGAGTACACTACGCTACAATACACTCGCACACGACTACTCCGCAGTATACAAATTACGAATATCTAAACCCAGTATCAGCAGTATCAACAGGCAACGGAAAATTCTCCAACCCTCCAATGGTATAACATATACATACAGTTATAATATTTTAGAAATATAATAATTTTATAACAAACGGCCAATTTATGAATCTAAAATAGGTGATATAATTTTATATTGGTGATCAAAATAGTGTACGTAAACTCGAAAATGGTTATTACAGAATAGCCGAAAAGGGAAAAGTTCATTTTGACGGAAAATCATCCTGACGCCCATTTGTTTAGTATCCAATTTTGCAACTTGACATAAAAAAAAAATTAGATATTTTTAAAACACATATAGGTACTATATAATATATAATATAAATCAAATATTATAACCAGCAATATTTTTATAGGACATTTTTGAAGCAATTTTTCTTATTTTGGAGGAGGAAAATATAAAAAAATCGGAATTATTCATACATCAATATTCATTTCAAAATCATAAGTAACAACATAATTTCTATAAAAATTATATATAAGTATTGACATTAATTGTAAAAAAAAAACACTTAAATGTAATTAATAACAACCATACATACACCTACAACAAGATTCCATATAGTTTTTAGATCACATCATGTACATATTGTTAACGAATTTAACACTGGAGTTCAAATACTTTTTACTACAATACAATGGCTTTCGAACGATAGTATATGTTGTATCTTAAAAATAAATCAAACATCTAGTCAATATTTGATTATACATACATATAAAATTTTAATATTTTAATTTACGAGTATATATAAATTTATTAGATTTAGATTTGATATATATTCAAGAAAATGATTTAACAGGATATAATAGGTGTCATTTTACCCATACGAAATATTGCAAATTAATGAACAACAAAACCTATCTTGTATTGTAAACTTATTTAATATCAGAGTGAATTACTAAATTAATTATTATAAAACTTAAAATTTTCATGAACATTATTAATTATTATAATGCGTTTACTTATTTACTTTGTTCAATACAATTTAATTTTTTGTTGAAATAAATAAAATATTAGAAAATGAACAAAATATACATTGCAACTGGTAAATATTAAAATTCAACTAAAAAAACCAGTACCTATTTTTAGTTATTTAGCTTATCAATATATTTTGATTTTATATGTATGTTTATAGAAAGTGGTACATAAAAAAATAGTTATACAATTATTCACATTAAAAATAAATATTTTTAATCAATAATTTCGCTTTTAGAATATATTTATTAAATTTACCATACCTAATAAATAATTTATTTCTAAATAAACCAATGAAAAAATATTATTTATTTTTAAGATTAATTTATTAAAATGTATTTTAATTGTTTTAATTAAAAACTTTTTAACTAAACAAATAACACCGCGGCAGTAGCGGCTATTGGTCTTTGATAAAATGTATAAAAAATGATATCAACTGATTAAAATAACCTACCTCTAATTAAAACTTTATAGTATAGTCCTATTTATAAACATCGAAATATTTTAAGTATATAATTTTAAATTAGATACGAAAAATGGTTTAAATAATTTGTAAGTATATATATATATATATATATATATATATATACAAACAAGTTTTAATTAAATTATATATATAATAAATATTTAGGTATACTATTAGGCCATTAGGATACAGACATACTATTTAGATATTTTTAAAACCGTAAATATATAGGTAGGTCAAATGGATTTAAAAAAAAAATAACTTATAATTAGCATTTAACATTTTAGAAACTAAAACTAAAACTGTGAATTAAATTATTGGATACCTACTGTGTGAAATTAAATATATTTATTATTCAAAATTTCACAATATCGTTATTAGCGTAAAGTATTAACTTATAAATATTATAATATTAGATTAAGACAAAAATTTGTAAGCCAACAAATTTAAATACTGTAAAACATGTTGAGAATACTTATTTTTTTAATTAAATTTAAAATAAATGCATGTCGACACACAGATATTTTAAATATTCCATATCGTATTGAAAATAGAAAATATTTATTTTTATTTTTGAATATTCAAACATATCATATCAACATGCATTATAGTTTATGAATAAACATAATTGATTAAATAATTTATTTCAATTTTTGACACAAGACAAAATCTAATAAATTCTTATGTAAAAACAAGGTTTAAATTGATTTTATGTTGATATATCAAGAGATTAATATGAAATGAAAAATAACGAATTAAAACCCGTTGACAACGATTTGTCCACGTTAATTAATTATGGAAATTTTATGTATTCATTTTTTTTATATTATTTTTATTATTATTATTATTTCTTTTATGCATAATAATAATAAATGTTGTTGTTTTAATAAACAGGTTTTACCTAACCTAAAACATTAATATAAATAATTTAATAAACCATGTCAAAATGTCCAACAATTTCACATAATAAAATCAATAGTTAATTTTTTTAATTTTATATAACTTACCCGTAAAACAAATACTTGGAAATATTTACATTTTATTTACAAAAATTAAAAAAAAAAATTATTATTTAAATTGGGTTCAGCTTTAACTCGATATTTTCATATCAAATCCATACGAATAAGTAAAATGTTACAATTTTTAATTATCGTATATTTATTCAAAATATTTATGTGCTGGTGTTTTAAATTAATAGTAAATATTGATTTACATACTACATACTAAATATATTAATAAAAAAATGATACCTATACACATAATTAAAAGTATATGAAGTATAAATTGTTTGTGAATTCATTGCTTTATAAAAGGTGATACGAAAACGTGTTAAAAAAAAATACTTTTTTATGAAATCTTAAGAAAATCGCATCTGTACAAATATGCGTGCAGTTCGTGCATTACGATATGCTTTATTAATGAATCAGTGTAATTTAACCTAGTAAAACTGCAGGCTTAACACTTGTTTCAGTAGACTCGTTAGCGATCAGGAGAGTTCAAATACGAAGGCAGCAGCAGTAGGTATATATAAATGGTATTATTATTATTATTATTATTATTAATATTTTTACGTGTGCATCGCTGAAAAACAACCGAACAGCCGGTGTTTTTGAACGGGCCACGGGAGAGTCGTAGTGGCGGACCTTGTTTCTCAGGACCTTTTGGCTCGGGTCACCTGTTGTCGCCGTCAACGGAAACTATACGCTGCGACCTGTACCCGGATTAGACGATATTGTATATTATTATTATAATAAATATAATAGTATTCAAACCTGCAGCCCTCCCACAGTCCCTCCGCCATTACATGCATTTTCCGACAGGGTCGGCCGTATAAATATGACGACGAGAATAATATAATAGGTACACTAAAATATAATTAAGCATATTCCAAAACTCCCGGCGCTAACGACACAACGGTATAATTTAAAGTACAGATAAGCCGATTGTGCGTCTTTGTTTGCGCGGTCCTCATCCATATTATAATATTCATATATTATTATTATCATTATTATAATTATATCGTTGATGTCGTCGCTGTCGCCGTCGTCATCGTCGTCATCATCGTCGTCGTACGTATATATTATTATATAAATAATGCGCAAAAGCGTTAAACCGATTTGGTCCCGGCGAGGTTCAAAAGCGCGAGCGATTGTTATACATTTTAATCTCGTATTTAAAGCATACGGACTGCGATGTGTGCGCTGCTGTTCAAACATCTTATATAATGTAATTTATAATAAAATGCCGCGACAGAGGACAGTAAAAAAAAAAAAAAAAAGAAGAAACACAGTCAACGAAAATGACGCGTACCTACACGCGCACGCTGAATCGATTCCAATTAGACGGTATTTTTATTGTTTTTAATGAACCGGGAGAATTCGCGTTATTTTTTTTTTTTTTCAACTGCCGTACGCGCACTCGTGTGTACGGCAGTGCCCTATAATATGCGTACGAGTAGGTATTATATCTTTACGATAATAATATATCCTATGCCGTCGCCGCATTATGACGACAGCACAAATTTTGCATTCGTTGTGCGGTGTGCACATGATGTAGTAATAGTAATAATACAGTATCATTGGGCTTGGGCCGGGTTGAATATTTTACGACGCTGTTTGGTACAGAGAGAAGAGAGAGAGAAAGGGAGAGAATGAGAGACGGACAGAGAGAACCGATATAATAATAATATATAATATAAAAATGTACGAACACCGCGCAAAAGATCGTTATCCGTTCGCGTGTTTTTTATTGAACGCCTGTCTGCGGCGGCGGATTATTATTATTATTATTACCTGTATTGATAAAATACAATGTTGGTGTGCGTATGTGTAACTGTGTAAGCGATCCGAAGCCAAGTCTTTCGCACTCGCGGTTTTGAAATTTGGTACGTAGGTAATCATAGTATAGGTATACCAGTGAATGTGCACCTCGAAGCAAATTTTTTAGATTTTTTATTTAAAATTGGATCTTACATAGATCGTTGACTCGTGTAAAACAAATGTTTTTGTTTGTGTTGGTTGTACAGAAAAAAATAGCTTTTATAATTAGACATAACTTTAGATGACCTGTATTTTATATTTGGTCAAACCACCCGAATGGATGTGTAAAAACATGTGTAGTTTAAATTATCTAACGGAATTTAAAACAAAGAAAATCTACAGTAGACATCATTCTATTCATCATGACCCATGCCGTGCGGCTAAGATAACTAAAGGCCTAAAACGGACGATCCATATGAAAATCTACAATTTTCAACCGCTTTTTATCAAATACTCGTCAATAGATTTTTATAAAGTTCATAGTGCCATAGGCTAATTTTTTATTATTTATTTTTTACTTTTCAACACGTTATGTTGAATATAATATAGTTAACTGTCTAAAAACTATCAATTTATTTCTTCCATATACTTACCGATAGTGTGGCCATTGGTTGTAGAATATAAAATAGTTATTATGACTGGATACAATTTTATGTTTGGTCAAAACAGCCCAAACAACTGTGCTAAAAATCTGTGTAATGTAAATTTAACAGAGTCTAAGTAAAAGTAAATCCACTGGCATTAAATTTGTCACGGACAACGCGGTTCAGGATCGCATTTTTATATAAATGCGAAATGCCTGTATATACTTGTAACGCGTATGTGTAATGGTATTGTGAATATTTCAATTTCTTCGACTAGGTTTCGTTGTAAAACTGTTATCGTTTCCACCGCGCAATGCGTCTCCGCGCGAGTCGGCGTGACGTGAGGGTGACCGATTCGGTCGCAAGTGCGCGGTTGTTGTTTCGACTCTTTTGCCCCCGCGCGAGAGTCCGATAAACAGTCTCAGAGTTCGTGCGAAAACTCGGTGGCTCGGCGGTCGTAACGCAAATTTCCATACAAAGACCGTACTGCTGTCCAATATAATACGTATGCGAATACAACAGGTAAGTATGGGTATTATATGGGTAGGTCGGTAAGTATACTATTCTCTTTGCCCGCCACCAATAGAACCACAACAACAATAATAACATATTGTGTTCCCATTATATTATTATTATTATTATTATTATTATTACTATCTCCTCGCGCGCATTTTTTACATCATTTTATCGTCCTCGTTTCCAACTCTTGAACGGTATACACACACGCGTTTGTATAATATTATATATTATACATATCATGTGCATGTGCACTATATAGCCATAGGTATAGTGCTGGCATTATATTATTGTTCATGTAAATTTGTATAAATTAACATACCGTGCTACCGCGACGGCCGGGGCGCGTTTTCCGTCGCAGAATCTCTCTTTTTCTCTCTCTCTCTCTCTCTCTCACTGTACCCTTGTATAATAAGTCGCAGGTATTCGCCGTCGTCTCCGGCGCGTTTGTGCACGACATTCCATCGCGATTTACAATACGCAGACACACATGCGCGCACACATATCGTCGAAATGACGACGCTCCGCGACCGATAATAATTATAACAGAGGCCACGGAAACGTGTTTTTAATTTAATTAATTATGTGTCCGTACGTATTATAATATTATTATTATAAATAGTTATGTCAAACCGCAATTCACGCCATCAGTTGACTGGTATCGCGAATAACGGCCATAGCTATGATGTATACTTAGGTACATGCGCATTCGTCGTGTACACGGATAAATAACACATTGCGGTTCTTGCTGACTACTGTCCACGACTCGAGCCTAATGATTATGATAAACATTATCAGAAGCCTGGCCGTCGTTAAAAAAGTTGTGGGGGAGGTGTCATGAACGAATCGACATTCGTTTTAAGCGTTTTCACTCCCAAACTCTATTGCAGAACCAGTCAATAACAGCCCGCAAACATGTAATATAAATATGTATTAATATTATGAGTAATGTAAATATTTTTTAAATCGATTTTCATTTTTACCACGATAATCACAACCATGTCTGACGGACTATGCATAAAATATAACTATTGTCCACCTTTGACTATACATATACGATATACTTATATAAATATAACATCGTCTGGCTATGGTTGTCGTTGATTTCAAGTATTTCAACTCTGAAAGTAATAAGCTATTTTCTTAGATTGAGTGGAATACGGCATTTATGTCCGGCGATAAAAACATTAATGGTGTAGGTAGCCAAGTAGGTAATCTTTAAAGATCATATTCGTTGATTTTTGTTATGCATAATATTGAGTAAATATTTATATTAAATTCTAAAAGGCAATAAAACTTACAATGAAGCATAAAACAATAATAGGCACAATTAAACAAAAGTAACCAAATTAATGTAGTGCATAGTTTTGTAAAGCAAACAACATAATGATTTAGGTGATAAGATAAATAAACAAATCGGAATTATATTGTAAAATTTAACGCTCTTTTTGCAGACTGAAAGACTGTGTTAGAAACTTTCGTCGATATTGATACTTATTCCGATACCGCTTGTATTATAATCGAAAACATTAATTAATTTAATTAAAGTTTAATAAACCTGAATATTCTCGTAAAACGTCACCATGCCGGCGATAATGAAATAATATCATAAAATACGTAGGTATCTGCCAAAATATTGTCAGTTTGCAGAATCTATCATCTTTATTATGCAATTATTAAGTTCCATTTAATAATATTAATATATTTTGCGGTTTAAACAATAATAATTAAGTTTTTAACGCACATAACAATAATACGTAATAATAATTGATAAATATTAACGTCGTTTCGAATAGAATAGCATCACATTTTATAACACGTTATTATTTTACTTGAAATTATAAGTCTTCCCAACTCGATAACGATCTAACCATAACAACGTGGTTACTATTATATTATGGTAGCTCGAAGAAAAATAAATTCAGCATCCAGAAATTATACAAGCATTATCGATATAATAACGTAATACGACTTGATATTGACAGAATGTCCGTAAAAGTTATTACGATAATCTAATCAAAATCGTTTTGGTAAAATCATTCTGTCGGCACCAAAGTTTTGTAAACAACCATAAGTTTAAAATTATTCCGTATTGAATGCATATCGGATGCCATTGTGTACGCTATCAAACAATCGGTAAAGGATTTAGTTCGTATCTGATTGGATTGTTTAAAATCCGATCGGTGACACGTGTGTACATAATCAAAGCGTATGCGTATATTATTAAACAGTAAAAGTTAAACCTCTTAATCAGATCGAAAACAGAATTCATGATGGAAATACACCATTTAAGAAAACCCTTCGACGGGTGAATATAAACGATCGTTTGATGTTGTATAGTAATATATTATATTGTTATGCCCTATGCATTTGCTTTTGTATGGAATAATTAATCGCGCGATTGTATATGAAAGATGTTATCGTGTTCGATGTTTGAACAAAAAATATGATCTCGCACAAAAAATAATAACCAAATCATTTATAACGACCATAATTAAAGAATTAACCGGACTGTCGGTGTATAATGTGTATGTTATTAACATTTTATTATATTAATTAAAACTATTGATTGAAATTTTAGTGGTCGCGTATAATATCGTAGAGCCTGCAGTTTTATTAAAATAAAATATATATTATATGTATATATATACATGTGTATAGTATATGCTGACGAACTGACGCTTGTTCAATGGTTGATTATTAAGTTTTAATTATGCGTTTACCTGCATTATTATAATATAATAGCTCGATAGTTAAAATTACCGTTCTGTGATTTTTTTCCTATGCTTATATATTATACGTAATCAGTTATTTATTATTTACGATCGTCAACATACCGGTTTCTTAAATTTGACCAACGTTTCAGCAGCATTGATCCATCGACCTATTCAGGAAGGATAATAAATAATCCACTTTTTTAGATTTCTATATCTTTATAACAAATATGTGTGTGCGTGTGTGTATAGCGAACCTGATTCGGTTCAAACCTGCAAATGCGTGACTGTATACCTACCTACTGCAGAATACTCGGAAAAAAAATACGACTAATATTTTTAGTCGATAAATGCGGATTATAAAACGTTATGAAATCGGTTCACATAACAAATGAAATCTTCGATAAATTTCAAGCCGCACGAATAAGCTATAAAGTTTAGTTTGTGTTTACATATAATACGCGTCAACTTATTACTACGTCCCTGAGCCCCCCTCCCTCCCCTCCCAGACGCATGCAGACGAATGCGTGTCATAATAATTATTGATATCGCTGTTTTATCGGTTCCAGGATCGATGCGCATAAAGACGTGGTTATAAACTAACTGGGGTATTATTTCATTTATAGTTTGCTTTTACACATATAAATGCGTGCAAGATATCCGTCAGCCTGACATCCTGAGTAAAAATGTTGGAAAATATGTGACCAAAAATTCAAAATTTGTAACGCACATCTATTATTGGTTCGTTTATAAGAAATTTGTGGGCAAAAAATCCGTATAGCACAGGCACAGTCCGATGTATTTACTTTGGTAAATATTATTAAAATATGATATATGTTTAGGGAAGATCCAGGACGAGGACGAGACGTGTTTTTCACCGATAAGCGGCGTAAAAAATGATTGTATATATTATACCTAATATATATGTGGGCAACGGGCATGCAGTAGTTAATAATAAATACGTGCGGGACAATCGCCGTAAAACACTTGGCGCGTAAATCCAAGTGCCCGACCGATTCGTTCTCGCGCCGTGGGAGACTTTAATATGCGAATAGTATCTACCTACAGTCTTATTTAATTTTTGTTCGCACAACGATATTATGCAGCGCTACGTTTCGCTGCGAACACTAATTTCCCGTACCCGGAGCGCGTAGGTCGTGCGCTGCAGCCAAGAAATCGCCGACGACGACAAGACAATGGTAATTGAACTGTTACATAAAACAAATACTGAAATAAAATAAATACCTGTATTATACTATAATAAAACAATATGTGTATAAACTTAAGTCGGACGCGACATATAATTTAGCGGCGGTTAAAGTAGTGCGTCGCGATATAATATTATTATTATTATTATTTTTGTTGTACGGCGTGTTGTTTTATTTCGGCGCAATCGTATATCAAACGGCTGCAGATTTCGCGGGAGACAATAGCTGGAACGCGGCGCTTATATATTATAATAGTTTGTTTACTATACCGGGCGGTGGGGACGACTGTTATAATATAATAATATAGTACTGTAGCGGTGAAAAAAATAACCGTTTGATTTATCGTCGAAACGCCGCATTTACGTGTACGCGACGTACATATAATATATAAATATAATATTATGACTATATTTATGTATATTGTAATATTACGACGACGGGAAAAAGAAATTGAAAAAAAAAGCTGTGCTGCAGAAAAAAAAAACCGACGATCGGTCGACCGGCAGAGGAGGCGCTTCGTCGCCGCAGTTACGATATTATTATTATTATTATTATCTTATAGGTAGGCACCTATACATGCAGGACGAGCCGCGATCGGCGCGAGAACGAGTCGTGGTCCAGCCGCCGGCAGGGGAGGGTGGTATGATATTCTACCGCGTCTCTGGGCGGGAGAGACAGAGAGAGTGATGGCGAGTGAGTGTTCTCTGCGGTTATCGTGCGCGGTGGTGGAGGGGCATTTCGAATGTGCACCTATATAGAGGACAGAAGTACACGTAGGTATATATACAATATAATAGTAGGTGTGTGTGGTCGCACTTATTGCCGACGTGATAGAGATGTCACCGTGGGCACCGACTCGACGACACACACACACACACACATACATTACACGCACACGAACCTTTGTCTCTATTCCCGAGTGCATAATACACATATATAAATATGTGTGTGTGCGTGTGTGTGTGTGTGCGAAAGAGTTCACGATTGTCGCCACTGTCAGCAGTGCAAAAGCGTGTGCGTGCGTGCGTGCGCGCGCTCGCGTCTTGTCTGCGCGAGGTAATTTATTATTATTTATTTATTTTACGATAATATTATTCGCGCATGATCATCGTCGTGGTTACATACCTAAACTATCGGAGCACGAGAACCGTGAGCGCGCACGGCCGCGTCGTTGTATGTATATTTTAAATAGAAAATATAAATAAAAAGGAAATCTAGAAAATGCGAAAACGCTTAGTTGTTCTGTATATATGTATAATGTATATGTATATATATATTATTCGACTTGCTTGTGTTTTTCTGATTTCTGTGTTAAGAACCGTTTGAATTGAGCACGTCGCTCAGCGATAAAATGAGATTTTTTTTTATCATTAATGTACGTATTTGAAAATCTGTTGTTGCGGTATATGCATTGCATAACTATATGACAAATGTATAATGTGCGAAAATCTGGACGGGTATATAAAACGGTTATAATCGAGTTGTTTGAGCTTCTGAATATTACTCTATTTAGTTTTTACTAAATGACCATTAATGTATGGTCAACTAAAATTTGAATTATAATTTCAAATAAAAACGGACTATTACATTAAAAAAAAAAATAATCAATATTGGTCAAAAATCAATTGAAAAATTATTTAAAATTATTTGCAAAAGTACCCTTTCAAATTATAAAAACATAACTAGACACCATAATTCACTTAAAAATATGTGAGTGTGTGTCATATATAGTCATAGTATTTTCAGCGTCCGTGTGGTCTATTCATGAAATAAACTAATTGTTTATTTTTTAGTCTTCCGCCGACCCGGCGCTGGCGATCTGGAAAAAAACGACCGACATCGATGCGAGTCGAATGAGTCGACGCGGAACACGCGGGTAATCGACAGGAAATGAGAAGACAAATTTAAATGCGTATGTGTGTCAACGCGAGTTAAGTCACCCGTGTAATTCCTCTGGACGGACGAGATAATATGTTCCACCGCCACCACGTCGAGTAAACCCACTCGTTATTATACGTATACGATATAATACTGCAATAACCTATTAATAATATTAATATCATTATTATTATTATTATTATTATATACCAATCAGTCATCAATCACTAGCAGCGCCAATGTGATTACCAAATTCATCCGGCCATTCAATCGGGTTCGTATATTATAGGTATATATATAATATATATATTAATAATGATATCATGTATAAGCTGGTTTTCGTGAAATTATTCTTTCTACGCCTAAGCCGGTGATAAATGTTTAAGGGTTTACGAAAATATAGCAAAGCTGTCAAAGACGCAAAGTTTTGGGTCGGTGGCGTCGATAGCACACGTAATCTCGATGAGATTCTTGACGAATATTCACACATTTATCTTGTCGTCGAAATCAACACACCGATGATGCAACTATTCGGATCTGAAATCACATATATTCACTAGGTTAGTTGTGTCAGAGTAAAAAGGTTTTTAAAAGAATTCATTGGTAATTTTCTTACCAGAATGGCTTCTATGTATACCTAAGTGTCTCTCGACAACTAATTAATTGTTTTGAAATAAAATGTATTATGTGCATGAAATAGTTTTAAATAATATAGCAAATTATTACTGCTTAAATTTAACAAATAAATTATATTAATCATAATTTGTATTTCCCATTACTATAGTTTTACAAAAATAATTATAATAACTACACTATAGTAAAATATAATTGATACATTTGTATGTAAATTATTTATACGTAAATATAATCGTCGGTTATTAATGTACCTAGATTAAATTTAAAAAAATTACCTAGTCTAGTCATGAACACTATTAGTACTTCAAACGTATATATTAATCAAGAACAACACATTGTACAAAAATTGTATAAATATATTCAAATTGTATAAACGATCACAATTCGAATCATTTATAAATTACTCGTTTAAATACAGCGAGATAAACGTTTCAGCCACTATTCGTTATAAGTACGAATCGTTTTCAACAGAATTTGCTTTAACAATGCTTCGCTTGAATAATTCTAAATTCGCGTGTCGTTTTTATACGCTCTCTCCTCTAAAATACATAATAACCCATAGTTGAACGGGATGAAGTCTGGGTCTGTGGAAGACCAATCAGTTACCTTTATGAAATTTGGAACGTTTTTTTCAAGCCACTTTTATGTTGTTTTTTCCTTATAGCTAAGCGCTAAATCCCAATCAATTCCTTCGAACAATCTATTATTAAAAAGCTTTATACTTTACATGGTCTAAGACACTCGTCTGATAAATGTGAACTTCAGTTTAACCCCTTTCTTGCAGAAATGGATTTTTGTAATACTATTCCATGACACAGCCTTATATATGTATATTTTATCAGGGTGGCAATATTTTGGGTACAGTTTACATCCGTCCCTGATTTTAAAAAGGTATATTCGATCATCTAAAAGTTAGATACAATAAAAAAAAATTATTTTATAATAATTAAATTATCGTAAAAGATGTATAATGTATGACTGAAAAATAATATAGTTACATTCTAATGTTTTATTATTTCACTGCACGAATAATATTTTGAAATGTATTCAAGTTACCTTATATTAATGTATAAAATTACTTTAAACTTATAAATGTTATACTTCTTCGATCCGCAACATAAAATTGATTTTTGATACACAATCGATGTCGATTATTATTCATTTATATTATATTATTATGCAACCCTGACCAACAACACACACACACAAATGATGTGAGAAGCACAATCGAATCAAATCTTATATTGATATATGCTTATTATCAATCAAACAGCACAACGTACACTCGAACGATTAATCATGATTAACGTTTAATACCTATAGTATAAATGATTTGGTCTTATAATAGATAGAAGACTCATCTGGGGTCCTCACCTTTCGAGAATAAACACAAAATCTTAACAGTGGACTTATTAACTGTTGAGATAATTTCACTATTTAATATCAACATCTCAAACATACTAATCGTGGACAAAACTCTATTTCGTGTTATATGTACGGTATTATTCTATATAGGACCTGACCAAAAAATCCAATATCAAACAACTCAAACATTAAATCGATTTGTATATACATCGTTTGAGCTTCGTATTAATATAATATGTAAGAAACAAAACTACATCACAACTCTAAATTATAACCATCAATGAAACAGCTATATCGTCTTTCAAAAAAGGTATTAATGACTGGTCCATTTCCAAAACAATCTCAGACAATCTAAGCTATAGATCAGTGGTGCCCAACCCGCTATCTATATTCCATAATATAGATAGCTCAAGTATACATAGCGCAAAAGCTAGATACCTATTTAGAATGCAACTATACAAAATGTATAGAAAAATGTATAAGACTTAAATTTAAATAAATATAAATATGACTCCACTGAGAGTCTTCCCACAAGATATTTCACTAATTATTTTTCACTGTATTGTTATAAATTTTCTAAAATTTACTTATTGTACTAATTGTATACAATTTAAATACTCAATAAAACGTTTTTATTTATAAAAAATAGAATAAACAATATGTATATATACTGCTAGTTATGAAAAATAAATGTCTACCGTTCCTGCGATTCAAATTTTAAATAACGTCAAAAACATTCGAAAGTTCCAAACTCTGAACTGTAAAGATTATATTTTAAATGTTAAAAGTATAAATAATTGAAATAAGTTCATTATGATGATAGTGATGGTGATAAATGACAATAATATAGTCAATAGTTATTTAATTATTATCTTTCAGCTTCCAGCTATTTCGTATATATCTAGGGTACATAATTAACAACGAGAGAATGTCGACTGATTATTCGCGTTCGTAAATTGTGTCAACATATACTAAGGCACTATAAATGTTTTAACAAACGACACGATTGTAACAAACAAAGTATTCGAGTTATTAATTAAATTGTTCAATTAGCATAGCTTATTTAATCGTGTACGCAATGTGCTTACACAATTTCACTCTCGCCGCTCTTCACAATACCTGTGTATAATAATTGCAGCACTATGTATTGTATCAATCACTGCATGCGACGACGTCCATTTTGAAATATGGTAAAACTATGATCATTTATCTTCGTAAATATTATAATGACTTCGATATTGTTGTTATACGCGTAGAATATATTGATCTCGAGTTTCATGGCTAACTGGCCGGTTTAGTGTATATTGTAAAATAATGAAATAAACATGAATGTGGATCCTAAAGTGAAATACAAGTAGCTGGGACCTCGGTTATATACAGTGGAATCCGGTTTTTTTTTAGCTTTAAAAAGTAAATAAAAATACCATCCAATTAGTCTGTTGAATTATTTACGATTCAGGTAGTACGTGATTATATCGGTTTTCATTCGGCCGACGACATATTATTATCAGCAAAAAGTTAGAGTATTCTGGTTTTTTTCTTTTTTTTTTTTCAGTCGGGACAACCGAAATTATTTGAATTATAAACTTGTTGTAGTTTATCTGATTGGCACCCAATACGTTAGCACCTAGTTGACCTTTTTGAAACAAACGGAACGCTATTCTATACGAATCTATTGACGAACTGAAAGAAATTGGAGAACGGTATATAATTACATACATAATGATTACCGCATACGAATTGTTTATAATTTAGAACAATTCATATCAAAATATTCATCGATAGTTGTATAAAAAAATAAAATTCCACGAAACTTATGGACGGTAAAAGTTTAATTCGGGATATATTATTACGGTGTATTTTTTTATGTATTATGATCTTACAGAGTGATTTTTGGGGCTTTATCCGATATCAGAATGCTTAAAAACATATGAAAATATAAAAAGGGTAAATATTTCAACAAGAAATCATAAAAATAATATCATAATATTAATTTACCTTTTAAATGTCAGGTCTTTTGCAGGCTCTTTCGCGATCAAATGCAAGGAGGTGTTGACTATAGCACACATTCAGTATAATAATAATAATATTCTACTTCGCAATTTGTATATATATGGTTAGATGTCTTAAATCTTAAATGTTTAACACATTTCTTTCTGAAAATTTTCTATGCAAATTGTGTATTTATTTTTTATGTATAGAATGTAACTCGTCTATTTGACATTATTGCATTTGCACTATTATTGCATTCGTCAAATAGACGAGTTACACCCTGTATTTTGACTGTAGCGTGTTTCACGCTTCCACTTATAATAAAATAGTCACACTAGCACAGGTTATTTTGATTATTCTAACCGGTTGATTCCGTGAAACATTTTTTTTTTTTTAATTGATCCATATTATTATACTTACAAATTGAATAAATATAAAACACATTAAATAAGTTATATTGTTGAAAAAAAATGAACAATAAAGAAAAGATTCTATCAATAATTGATTACAGTTGAGCGTCACGTAATTTATTTTACATATAGTCAATAAGACTACAAAACTACTTTATGCTTTGAGTTCTATGACTTATGCTTATAATTAGCTCTATTTTTAAATATTTAAAGTCATAAACACCATAAAATGTATTTAATTACAGTATTCCTAATAAAAAATAAATTTAATATTACACACCCATGTCTTAAGTTTTTATTTTATAACTACAATATAATATGATTGATTCTATGAACCTGGGAATAATTTACAGATGTCGATATTTTATAGAATATTGTGTTATGTTGACTTATGGATATTGTTTACTGATATAGTGAATTTCTGTATTAAATCAATAAAAGTATCAAGTATGGTATTTCACATTTAACAAATCCTTGGAAAAATTTGAAAATTCTTTTGTTCAACAGCGCATTCTATATTTAAAATATTAAGGTCGCATAAACATCATAAATTATTAAATGCCTTACAAATTATAATAATATGCTTAAAATATGTTTTATTAATGAGAAAACACTTTGTTCCTTAGATTATATCAATTATATAGGTACTTGAAAATGTATTATGATTAATTAATGCTATACGCTTTTTAATCATTTTAATATTTTATACTAAATTTCCATTAGTGTTTTACAAGCGTTTAATTATTGTCAAAGTATCGATGCAAATTGAAATTTAATTTTTAATATTCATCTTAATATATTCAAAAAATAACACACTTTATCAAATTTAGATTCTAAGCGGAGCGATTTTCAATGTTCAAATTAATTAACAATATGATATTATCATATTGATCTTATATAGTTGTGTGTCTGATGTCACCTTTAGAAGTAATAAAAATGTTTCAATATTCAACTAGGAGAAAACTTTCTGATTAAAAATTGAATGTAATTGATGCTTCAGGAAGGTAAAACATGTTCGTACAAAATATTTACAGAACTTATCAAAATCATTAGGAAAAATAGAACAATAATTAGAGAAAAAACCGGAATTTGTAGGAAAATCCGTTTTTGGTAGTCGGTTTTGTTTTTTGGTTGTAAAATATAAATCATAATTAATGGCTACTTAAAACTTAAAATTGACATAAAATATTTCTATAATAATTATTTATTGGACATGATGTATGGATATCTTATCTTAAAAATATTTCAACTTTTTTATGGAGCTATAATTATAGAGTATAGACATTTGAAATTTTCGATTATTCCAGATTTTTAATTCAACCTACCGTATTACAAATAGAAAAATGAATTAGGTGCTTGCATAAAATATCATTAGAATTTAAAAATATATGATGATACATGACGTGTTACACATTCAATACAGTGACCTACTGACGAAATACACTCAACACCAACTTAATCTTAATTACTGCCAGTGTAACGATTGTATTAGTAGGATGACTCCTCTGCTATTTAGGTATAATACTGTTCAAACTAAATATTTTACTCGCCAGGTCTGTTGATATTTAACCGTAAAAAACTAAATTTTTAACATTTCTTGATATTGAAAAACTCACACAACAATTTATCATTATTATATAGAAAAAAAATTTAATTTAATTGCAATCGTTGGTTTGCATTTTAATTTAATTACAAACTAATTAGTTCAAGAGAAAAAAAATACTTATATAGTTATATTCTAATAATTTTACTTTTTTTAAAGCTAGGTCACCCTGACCCGTAATTAATAAAAAATTTTTTTTTTTTACATTCATAATAATTTTAGTAACTAATTTTATAAAAATATATAATATTATAATATGTGATCTTTGTATATCTTCAAATAATACTGGTTGTCCATATAAATGTCTCAGAATTTCTATTTACCAATTTATCATATAAAGTCCATATAAAGGTTTGAACGTTAAGTAAGTACTATATTTTCTATATTAAATTAATATAATCAAAAATACTAGTATAAACTATAAATCCATCAGCCAGTTTCAGTATAGTAGGTAGGCTATTTAAAATCAATAATATATTTTACTATAGTCTTGGTAATATTATAAATTAAAATAGTTTCTAAATCGTTATATTTTGTTCTTATACACTCGAGGAATTTTTACCAATAGTAAAAAAACACATTCCCGACAACTTGCCCTCACTTTTACTTTCTTAACAAACGATTATTCATTGTAAAGAAGATAAACTATTGAATCAGCGTATAAACGCAATGTCACTACATATCGTATGTTTGAGGTGGTCAAGGATCTTATAGTGTCCATTGTAATGGTAATTGTTCAGCTTTCTCATTCATAAAACATTAGTCAAGGTACCTGACGATGAACATTGACTAATTATTTTTAATAGACTTCGGATGTAATGAAAATCATAAATAGTTCAACGAAATTGACAAGACGTGACATGAGTGTATATTATACTATATAAGGTAAAATCGGTGGAAGTAAACGCAACTACAAACTTTTAGAATGTCCAATTACTAATTAGATACAACGCGGAGTGCTGAACCGTCCAGTGTACTATAAGATTTACAGCTTCTTAAGCCTTTTGTACGAGGAGGTAATCTGAATATTTACTACTTTGCAAGTTATTTCGCAAAATTAAATTTTCTCTCTATTACGGTATTAGCGTTTTAATATATTATTATGTATACATAATATGTAATTTTCTTACAAAAACTTTTCGCCCGTCAACCTAAATAAAAAAACGTTTATCTATTTTGTTTTGTTTTTTTTTTTTTTTAATATTAACTAAAAAAATTATTAGAATATAATTATTTAGAATTTTATTATGAAATCATAATATAATAAAATAAGCATATTGTATGCACACATTTAATTAATTCACTCTATTAAGCATAGCTTATTAAATATTATTTATAATAATAAAGAATACTATGGTCCCTTACTATTACGAGTATTAGCTAATTGTATTATTGTACATTCATTCAATATAATAAACTAAAAACTAAAACTATCAACTAATTACTATACTTACTATTAAACTTAATTTAATAGTATATGGAAAGTATAAATACTATGGCTTATTGATTATTATACTCAAATAAAGTTATAACTTAGTAAAATTTAACTAATAACTATTTACCATTTTTTAGTTAGTAATACAACTAACTATTTAAAAAAATATATTTAATTACACAATTGATTAATTACTCTATATCAGAAGAATATTATCTATATTATCTTATCTTACGTATATCGTAAATTTACATTTTCTGTATAATCATATTAAACGCATGTATAGTGAACACCTTTTGCCAATAGATACATACGATATATTTAATATTTGTCCGAATATACATGGAAAATATGACACGGGACGACATAATATATAATATACTATATACCTATTACCTGCAGATAGACGGACGGGTTGCAGGACGTATATATATATTTACTTTATTATACTTATCAGTATAGTCGTGCCGGGTAACCCGGTAACTGGAATATATCGCCATCGTATATTATATTGCGAATACTGTTGCAGATGTGCTGCAAAAGCAAACCCATCAAATTGTCGATAATAATATAACATTACGACTTTGGGCGGCCCGTCTCGGAGAGGCGGTATATAGCGTAGCATATATATGGAGCGCCGATGGATTCAGGGCAGTTTTGGAAGGATTGTCGGGTAGGTGGCGGTGTAGATCCGTAGAGGAAGTATATAAAGATTTATACAACGAGCGTCGGGAAGGAAACTACGTCGTCGTTGTCGTCGTCGGCAACGATTGTTCGACGACCCTAAACGTTTGTGATAAACGCGCTTCAGTGTACCCGAGGGATAGACGGTTGCGGAAGGACGGAAAGAGGAGATGACAGCGGGAAGGGGTGAAAGGGATGCGCACGCGATTACCAACCGATTATCTGGGTCCAACCCCTTGTTAGCGACCCAACCCCGTACGCGCATGCGCTTGTGTATCGCGATCGCTAGTATATATAGGTGCCTACCCCATAGACGTATACTGCACACGACGGCGCTCGCGTATATTTAATAATAATAACGTTAATCCCCTAAACGATGCTTATTCGCCGTCGCCGCCTCGAAATCCGCTTACCATTGTTTGCCGTCGCCGCCGCCACAGATTTAGATTCGGGCGGTGGAGGAACGCCGCCGGTCCCGCTTTGTTAGGTCTTGATTGAATAATCGCCCCCGCACGATATAATACGACGGCAGCGACACGACTCTACTCCATTGTTTAAGCACTCTTGCTCTATCTCTCTGTCCCTCTATCATTCTTTCCCAATCTCTCTCCCCCAGCACTCCCTCTCTCTCTCTCTCTCTCTCTCTCTCTCTCTCTATCATTCTTTCTCTCTCTATCACCGCACCTCCCATGAAACTCGGAAAACGATCAAAGCTCGACTACGTGTATACTATACGCACAATATAAAGCTACTTGTTTTCGGTAAAATAAAATATAATAATGTACTATACGCAGTCGAGCTTTGATCGCTTTTCGAATAACGTACCCGCCCTTACACCACGCCATTCGCACTATTGGTATATTACGTACTGAAATTAGCTATTCCAGTAAAATGTTATTTCTCCCGACATGTCGCGAGATTATTTTTGATTTTTACTTTCTTCGAATAACGGGACGAACCAATCAGGCACTTAATATTTTCAGCGGGTGTACGATGTATTATTATCGTGATTGTACGACAGCGAAAGCTCGAGTGCGCAAGACGCTTGTGTAACGGCGTGTAATTTGTTTTGACTATATTGTATATTTTGTTTATACTATACGCAACACGCCATCTGCTCACGTCTATATTATTAAATGCGGTTCGTTCGGCGAGTAGACGACAATAAACGCCGATAGGCTAACGAAGGCGATACTAAATAACGTAAAATTATATTGTAATATGTGCGCGGCAGAGTCAAGACAATCATCGGATAATAAAAATAAAAAAAAACGTACGTTTTTTTTTGCTTTTTAATAAGCCAATTATTGACAATAGAAAATACTATTCGAATGTTTGATCCAATTTAAGCGCAATCATTTAACCGGCAGGTATAATAATTGACAACATACCCTTTTATGGGTTTCTATATAATAATAATAACAATAATAATAATAATAATTTGTAAATAGAATATCTTGGCTACTATAATCGAAAAGGTTGACTTTATTTTGTCGTATAATAACACAAAGGGTCAATTTGAACGAGGAATGACGAAAAAAAATTTAATTAAGCCATTGTGTCGGACGATTATTTTAAACAAACAGCTTATGAAAACAAATCAATTTAATTTTACACATCAGATAATAAAATTAAATTATACGTTAAAAAACGAGCGAATACAGTTGAAAATGCTTAACTGCATTTGACATTGGCCGCATTTATTGTAGAATAAAATTAAATATTCATTTTATGCAAATGTATCTCAAACTGTAACGTTCAAGACCTATGTATAAAATACAAGGTTACGTATGCATAAACAATTTCAATTGTAAACATGTTAATCTAATAAACATAGCGTATTATTTATATTACAAATGAATTGCACACAACAAATGAACATACTAACTGCAAACGCAATAAATTAAAAATTACGGTGTAAAAAATACATTTTAACAGTACACCGAGTACCCACTATAGTCCTATAGGTACTAAGTATCACTTGATAATAATATTATTCGAACCGCATAATATATTTTACAGAGTGATTTACCAAGCACGCTCGTCCACATTTATTCATTTAATAATATTGTTTTCTAATTATTCTTATTTTTTAAATACGACTTAAGATCTTATTTTTAAATTTTTGATATTTTTTGTACTAATTAAGATATATTCTATGTCTCTATAGTATCACTATAGTGATACAAACTTTTTTTTTTCAAATAACTACGTCAACCTTTTTTCTGTCAATTATTTAGTTTATAATTGTGTTGATGTATCCAATTCTAGATTTGAACGATTAGTTTTAAAGTTATTGAAATGTTTAGATTAACAATAATCATAAATAAAAATATTTATGTAATATCGGATCTAGTATGTAATCTAGTACTTCAACCGTTTTTATAAATTATGTGTGTATACTGATAGATTACTAAAAACTAACAAAATATTAAAATAATAATTGCCTATTTATTTTCCAAACCCGTTATTATGGACCTATTATCCTTAGCACACAAAGATGAATAATTCAAAAACTACTCGTTCGAATTATTATTTTAATACGTCAACATTTTAAGAAAATGTGTTCACTAAATAATTTTCAGCAGAAAAGGAAAGCCGTCTTTTAATAAATAGATCTAATATCTCTATAGGATACTTCCCAAGTAGTACAAAAATTCTCAAAAATGATCTTTATTTCTAAATTCCAAAAATCTGGTTTTAATAACTACATTATTAAATAAAAAAAAGGAGTATACTTAGTAAACCAATCTGTATTATAAGATAATTAATCCAGGTATGTGGGACCTAACAGAGAAGTAGCAGTATCAGAGGCAGTTTGTGTTTCGTTTTCATAACTATATAGCTGTTAGTAATTATTTGTGTCTGACAAATTTATAAACTTCTGTTTAATATAATATACAATACATTTGCGACTGTTCACAATTAAAACAATAAAATAAAAATCCAATAAATTAATTAATTTCTAAAAAGTATTATTAAATCGTTCAAAAATAATTAGTATGGGAGTTCTTTACAAAATTGTACTACGTATCTATAATATTATATTTGTAACGTTAGTAATTCGTATTTGACTGGAATTTTTATGAAATTGTCTTTAAAAACAATATTGAGTACGCGTAAAATAGGTGTAGGTGTTACAGTTTTTGCACATTTACAGTGGGCTTGAAAAAATATATACCTTACCTATAGGTATTTGTAAGTTAGAACACCTCTCATCTGATTGAACACGCGCAAATTCGAAGAAAAACCTTTAGAATAATAATATTGTTGTTTGAGCTCAATTGTCCAATAACCGGCTGATCAATCATATATTTCGAAAAACTTGTCATCACATGACTTGATGGAAACCGATGTTTACGAGTACGTATTATACCTAAATGTAATTATCTCCTTCCTGGTCTTGATTAAATCCAAGTATCCGATTTTACCTGATTATATATATATATATATATATATATATATGTGTATATTACATAACTTACCGTAGCGGCCGCAGTTAATAACATCATGTTTGACGGCTAAGTTATTATTTTGTTACAATAATATTGGCGTGCTTGTAACTATGCATAGAGCACAAACTACACGATATAATATACACAGGTATGTATGTATACGAGTATAGTTAGCGTCGGGTGTCGTACTTCCGCCGCCTCTTATATTCTATAACTCCTTTTCTCTATTTTTCTCGGTCTGTTCGCACACCACCGCGCGTCATATAGACGACGACGCCACTTCCATTTCCTTCTATTTATCTCTCACTCTATTTAATAAAATATTATACTGCGGATAGAATATTATGTTCACTGCGAGCCACGACTATGGCGCAGTTATCATATATATATATATATATATATACAGCTATAAGGACACCGCCGCCGCCACTTCGAAAATAAGATATATAGGTACGTCTGTATATGATATCGTTAGTATTATATCATTATTATTATTATTACTATTTACTACTATTATTATTATTGACGTACATTGGCAGTGGCGATGGCGGCGAGAAAAACAATGGACAGCCAACCGCGGTATATCGTGAATAAGGCGCACACAAACACGATAATAGAGTATTATGTGCACTCGCGTACGTATATTATTATTACTATTATAATATAATGTAAGTATTGTATAACACCGTAAGGCCTATGTATGTTTTATTATTGTACATGTGATATCGTTAATACCTATCGTGTCATAGTATATATTATTGTATTGTTGTAATCTGTATTTACATTTTTTTTTCACCAAACAGATTTGCCAGCCTTTTGGCAATATTGAACTTTGCGCCGCTATTCAATTTTTGAGTAGAGTATTGATAAGTATGATGCGGTGTGTTAAACCAAAAAATTAAACTTACTTAAAACCGAATAAAAAATAATAATAATAATCTAATGTCTATCCTTTAATAAGTAAATTTCACTATCTGATAAAATTACTTTGATAAGCCGTATAGGATTACTCTCAGCAGTCACCTTCTGAACTCCACGTGGTTAAATTAATTATATTTGGGTCTTACAATCTAAGTACTTCCATGGATAACTGCATCAACTGGTGCGTATCTGAAATAACTTGTTAAATTTTTCGGTAATATTTTAGCAGCTATAGCTTATGAAATTGGTATTTGATTAAAATTGTCTATACAATTTGAACATTTGAAAATATAACATAATTAAAAGCAATCATTCCTCGCTGTAGGTCGACTAAATGTCGCAGATAAGTTGATATTATTATTATAAACTATTATTTTTCAATTTCTGTGTGGTGTTTAATATAATAAATATCTAAATACGATGATGCGTTATTACAATATTATCTGAAAAGGGAAAAAAACTTAATGGTAGCTAAAAAATCCCCAAAGTGAAGTTTGTGTATTTGAATAATAAATATTAATATTAGTAAAAATATCAACAATGAAGTAAAATTGAATTAAAATAATTGTCGTTTAAAAACAATCGTGGTCCCTTTTCTAATATTTTATAGTTAAGTTAAATTAAAAGCCTCAAAATATTACTCTGCTAAATCATTATAAACTATATATAATTAATTAATATTGCAGTTAACAATATACAAACGATGATGAAATAAGATACTTAAACTGACCAGCCGTTAGAAAATCGATAACAATTTATCATGATAAACTAATTTATAGCACCAAATGATGTATATGGTACATGGTACAATGATATAGTAACTAGTAGAGTATTATATAGCGTCTAAAAACAACATCATTCCAACCTGGTTATTACTGCGAGATACTATGATATTAATGTGCGATGTGGCCATGTAAGATAATATGATAAATCAATTTATTATTATGTTTTCTACGAAAAGATTTACGACATAATATATTCTGGTTTACGAAATTGTTTTACAACGTCTTAACACGTCATTATGACAACGCGTGTTGTAAAAACTTTTTATTTTTCAATAAAAATATTTTAATAAACTATTAGCTATAATATATTATGTACCTATTCTACACCACATGGCATTTGGGAATAATATTTTTTACTATTTGTTGTCTCGATAATATACAACTGAGTTCTTACCACTAGGGCACTGTTGGCCGTTATATTACACGTTGGGTCGATGTAGTCATAATCTATGTTTCGATATCAGAATGTCAGGAACAATGATCATATTTATATATTGCACTTGTACGTTTCGATCGATGTACTTTTATTGAATCGTTAAACTGAAACATCGGCTCAATTGCATATTTTAGTCTCTTAATTTTTTCTTCCTTCTTTTTGCATTGCGATAGGCGGAGTTATGCGCAGTACGTGTACGTTTCCAGTGAAGGCAAGAGGACTAATAAAAGAATCATCAATCATTTTGCAATAGTCAATTCAGCGTTCCGTATGGCAGAAGAAGTCTAGAGGAACAGTCGGTCGACAATGCTATCATACGCGTGGTTATAATATGAAGTGCATTTGAATGGAACAGGTGCAGATGGCAGTATATAAAAATTGTGATACGGAAAAAAAGAAAGATTACCTCGTCATCGCTCCCCTGACAAGGTGTGCACACACACACACACACACACACACACACACACACACACACACACACACACACACATATATATATATATATATATAGTATACCATAAACCGTAAACCGACGGCATTAGACATAAATTATTAGACGACTGGAGTGTTTGTATATTATTATTTATATATTTTCAATATACCTATATTATGTCCTGTGCGTTGGTACACGGTGTGGACTTTCGGTAACACGATTACGGTATGTGTTTACTTGGGAGCCGGTATCTCATAACGACTTAATTATAAATAATAATATTGGACCCCTGTCGGCACACTGGGACCTTTAATAATTACAATATGATTGTTTCAACACGACTCAGCATGTTTTATGGGTTTCCAAAACAGACACGCAACACAGAACCGACATAAAAAAATAAACAGTAATACCACGCAGACGATAAGAGCCCAGATTGATTAATTGATTTGGTATTTTATGTTGTGTTCAGCATTAACTACTTCACGTTTGAGATATATTTATTATTGTTATTATTATAATATGTTTGTTTAATCTAAACCCAGAAGGTAATTTTCTCTCAAATACAGGATTGCCCTAATGATCTTTAATATAGTTTAAAAACTAACAGTGATTTATGACCATAAGCATTAAAAAAAATGTTCACTATTCACTATTCGCTATTTAGAACCTATTTTGAACCTTTTATTTTTTTCTTAAAAGTTAAATTTATTCTCAAATATTTCAAAAATAAAATAATACACATTTTGATCAAGATTATAGTTTTTATTTTCAAAATTATTGTAGCTATTAATTACTTAGTAAAAAGGGGAATTTTTAACGAAAATGAAATTAAAATGTAATTGAAAACTGCTTTGTTTTATAATATCACGTGATGATTATGTGATTAAATAGTTTGTTAAAAACTTAGGAAAAAAAAACACCGACTAAAACAGTGGATGTGTCTCCCAATAATAAAAGTTCGCGAAAAAACTCTAAATTCCATGCGTGTGTAAATAAATTTAAATAATAACCTTTTAACTATCAATTATTAGTTCATTACAAATGTTTGCAATTTATTGTCCATACATAAAGTCACCAATTATTTTTTTAGATAACTAATAAAAAAATGATTCAATATTAAATAAGTTATAACTCATTAAAACATGTGTTACAAAGTTATTTACTAATTTAAACTTCTATGCATGTTCAATTGAACATTTCAAATTATGTTATTTTGTTCTATAGACTATAGTTAATCTTAAAGAGACCTTATTAGATAATATTTTGATAAATTAAATTCTACTGTAACTAATCGGATTTTCGTTTTCAAACAAATGCATGATTAATTTTTAAAATGTATTTAGTTTCCTACATCATCATTTTCCTACATCGCTTTAATATACTTCTTGAAATCGTATACATATTAGCTATACTTATAATATTACGTATTATAATATATCTGTCAGTACTAATATTCAATATTGTTTATAAATATGAAATTTTAAGAAAATAGATAGTAATTTAAACGTTTTTGAAGTAACGAACTTATGGTAGTTATATTTAACGTTATATTATAGTATATTATTATGGTTGTCGTGCTGCGTCAACTAGTAAAATTTGTGGTATTCCCAAGATTCCGAGCTCAAATACTATACAGCACCCGTACACAAGGGATGGAGAAAGATGCTGCAACTCGGTATTATTATTATTTTTTTTTCCATATTCCTAACCAGGACGGGTTACAATATATATATATATATATATTTTTTTATTACACATTACCCCATGGGGTGCACAATTAATAAAAACGTATTATTATTATTATTGATATAATTTGACTACATAAACGGCATATCATATGACTTACCTGTGTGTGGGAACCCGCCGACTCCTTTTGTCGCCGCTATAATGCGCTTGTCGGTCCGTGAAATTCGTTCTCAGCGGTTCACAAAAGGACGAAGGAGTGTCACATTTTTTTATTTTATTTTTATTGACCAATTCCTATGGCCTCTGCGGAGAAATGGGTAAGAAAAGACGGTGTATCTATAGGACGATGGCAAGAGGACGTACAAGAAAAGCGAATTATTATTTATGACCGAGCAATATTGTTGCACCTGCTGCGGTGCTGGTCGAAAGGAGGCAAGCCGAGTAAAATATGGTCAGCACAGTAAATCAATTTTGTTTTTTTTTATTGGTTGACAATCATGTGAAACACGGGTTTTCAATCAATTGACGGCAGTGTGCCTTAATTTTATTTCACTGGGTTACCTGCTACCATGCATACTCGTATTATAACAGCAGAGATGCATGAGACATTATTCATATTTATAAATATAATATTAAAATTGTATACTTCACAATATCATTTCCATGTTATGTAACATACTATGATCAACAAACTATGGTATATGACGGAAGTCACAAAATGTCGAACCATATTTTATTCAGACACAAGGAATAAAAACTAATCATTTACAATTATATTACAATATAATGATTAAAATATGTACTTTGCATTTTTAATAGTCCACAAAAAATTTTCAAATTCTTAATGCAGCCTTTCAGAAATATTAATCGGCGATCCCTATCCTGATAATGATAGAATGTTTACTGCATCGATCTGTTTTACTTGAAATGTTAAAATTAAGCTAATTTATTCGTATAGTGGCGCGATTTTCAATATCATGAGCACAACAAAAATAATATTCAGCAAATTGTAAAATGTACTATTAAAAAATTGAATTATAATTCTTCATAATTAAATATACAAATTTCCGCAATAACGTGTTATAGGAAAACTTAATAACATACGAGTTACTGTTCGTTTTTTACAAAATAACAATTTATTGAATGTAGTTTTATAATATTTTTGTTTTAATAAAACCCAAATTATATATTATCTAACAATAACTTTATTATTAATCATAAGATTCGGCAGAAAATAATTTTTAAGAAGTATACACTACTTTAATATTACTATAACATAAATTAATAAAAAAATATTTACGTTAAAATAATGTCGATAATTATGTAATATCTATATAGTATACCTATAGTCTATTTATAGCATAGTATATTATGATTATATCACAATTAACTTAAAATTTTCAAATTAATGTTACGTAAAATATAACATTGGTTATTTTTTGAATACCCATTTAGTATTTAGTATTCATCTTGATACTTATATTATTTGTAATAATAACCATTAAATTGGCTAATAATTACAAATTTTAAATTATTGATGCCAAACACTAAATTAATCTGAATTAGTATCTATCCAATAGTTCTTCCAAAATGAGTCTTTCAGAATTATGAATTTCATTGTATAACATTTTTATATTACACCGACAATAAATAATATGTATGATATGTATATAATGTAATAATTTCGGTATCATATACGACAATGATGTCAAATCTTCGACCTACGAGTTTAAACTCGGACGACCACACATGCTTCATGTAAACAGTTAATTCAAACGTCACACAGTGTATTTTTAAGGTGCAGTCGGACACTTGTTATATTATTGTATACAGTATACACAGTTAGAATAATATTAGACGCGCTTGTCTTTAATGGTCTTAGTGTATTCTACATAATATTATGAACTTGGCACTCCACCTAATCTCTACTCGTACACATAGTATACATACACGCACACGCGTGCATACCTCCAACACGTTGTATTCAATTAAATTAAAAACCTACAAAGATTTTTCAAATTAGTTCAACATTATAGGTATCGTGTATTAATAAAATAGTGTTCAATATTAATTAAGAGTGAAACATTTTGAATTTACATATTTTAATAGAAACGGATTTCGTAGTAGAGAATAGCATACGCTGTATTAATAAATTATTTTAAAAAAAGAAGGATAAATTGATAATATATTTTATACAAAATAAACTTTAACCAAATAATAAACATTTATTTTCCACAATGGTAAATTAAATAATCACGATACATTCAATATATTTAACAATATTTTACCCGGCCAATTAACTAAATAAACTTTATAAAACATAACGATAGAAATAATTGTTATATTTTTATTCGATAGCTAAGTATTCAATGAATTAGTGTAGTTATACTATTGCAGGCTTATTTATGTAATTATGGTTGAATAATTATTTAACAAACTATAATTGAAAATTAAACTATTATGCACAAATATTAATTTAAAAACGTTTACATTTTATTACGTTGTAATTATGATTGTAATTTAAATCTAAAATTGACGGTGTTATTTATTGATTCGGCAGAAATAAATTTTTATTAATCGTAATCCGTGTGCGTACACTTATTATAATTTTTAATTATATAATATAAATTTAATAACACTATTCTTTAAATTACTTAACTATCTAAAGATAAAATTTTATTGTTATGTTTATGTACGTACTAATTATTTTATTTTCCAGTTAAAAATTAATAACGTATAATATGTTTAATCCAGTTTCTGATTGACCCATACATAACTGTATAAACGTTCGTATAAATAATTATGATAGTTTAGTTTTAAAAGGATAAAGTATATAATATACTCGTCAAGTAACAAACGAAATTCCTACATTATAGTTTTGATATTGGTCATTTAAACGAATACGATTGTATAGTTATGTGTTATACCTACAGTCTGTAGTACTGATAGTATACTATACCAATATCCGATTTTTCCATAAGAGCATTTTGAAATTCGAATGATTTATTTCACATTTTGTTATACATAATATATTATTATTATGTATCTATAGGTACAATGTGTACATTATTAAATATTAATGAGCCTGTGTGTATATGGCTTGTGTATGTTGTACTTTGTTTCAAGCGAATTAAGTCCATAATATTATAGTAATGAATAATGATTAATTTTTCACAGCACGTTAGCACAGGCAACGTACAATCTGTATATATTATTAAAATGTATATAATATAGCCATACTTATTGCATATGATGTATACCTAAATAATATTATAAAAGTCGCAATGGATTGAATTATTTATGGGTAGTTAAATTAGATGGCTACAGCAGCGTTTTGATTGGCCAGGTTACACCTGAGTTTACGTAAAACCACAATAAAATGTTACGCCCTAATAGAATCGGTTTTTTATTTTAATTTATGTTTCAACTTTTAACAATATCAATAATAACATGGTAGTATAAAAATTAATAACATAAAAACCATGTTTGTAGTATTGAAACTTAATTTTTTCTACTTCCACCTCCCATGAAGTTTTTATTTATCACCTAATTCGACTACAAGTTAAACGATATAATAAGATTTATTATCTTATTTTTTTCCGTTATTAAGATAAAAACCTACCTATGAAAATAATTTTAATTATTGTTAAGTGACTAAATACCCCCACAATTATGCCTAAAACATTACCTCTTCATGAACGAAAAGTTGCGTTATAATAATATTACAATAAAACAAACTAAATAATTAAAAAACATTAAATTATAAAAATATGAAAATATTTAAAAGAAATTTCAATTTCTAAAAATTCTATAAAGGAAAATTAAAATTAAAAGTTGTACGGCGTAAAGTACTAACTTAAACAGAGTAACCTCTTAAACATTTTAAGTAGGCGTGTAGAGAACTGAGTAAACTATCCTTTACTATAATATAATTATTAATTATACATGCTGGATGACGTTAAAATGAAACAATGTGTTCTAATTAACATACCACGCATAGTGATTAAAATATAAAATCGAATAATATTATGACCAGTTAATAACAAATTCTCGACTGTCGTACCTAATTATGTGAGTTATTTTATACTATTTATTTGTATACACTTACTACCTAGTATTTAGTAGTGTTGGTACCTACCTACATATTATTATATTTTCAATTTTCTAAAAACCTTATAAATTATAGTGCAATTTTAAATCAATAAACAATAAATATCTATTTTGTTTCTTAAAGACTTTCTTGGCATTCAAAAACGTACCATTACTTATTAATTACAACTATGAATTAATGATGAACTAATGTCAATAATTATTATTTAATGGCATTATGTAGGTAGATACACGATACAATATATGCTTTATAAATTATAAGTATCTGATTTTAATTTTGCCCTTCGGATATTTAACACCTTGGCGAACATATTGTAATTATATTTACTAATAGCTGTTTAATTAGAGTTATTACTCTAATATATACTATAATGATAATTCCAATTCGAAATATTAAGAAGTCTAGACAGCTATTTCCAAAATGTACAAAAAAAAAAATGGAAATATAGTATGTTCGGGTATTTAATGCATTACAGATATGTGCCTAAATAATATAATAAACAATTTATTTAAAAAACAGTTTTATTCGAATTTCTATTAAGTCATCAACATTGTCAATAAATAAATTTCTCGTCGTTGATTTCATTACATCATGCATATTATTGTATATTCATAATATATATAGATGGATATAATAAACTATAGTATAAGTGTGCTTTAATTGGATAATCAAACCTACTGCCAAAAATATTTAAAATTACTTTAGGATTTGGAGCAAAACAACATAAACATGTCAAACGAGTTTAAATAATTAAATTTAATACATTGCACAGTATATTTCCTTGAAAAACTATGCACAAGCACAATTCAGAGAACACAACACCAATTAAAATGTACACACAACGTATAAGAGAAACGGCGTATAAAAACAATGTTTAGCTGGCTGTATTGAACATGAAATAAAACAGTTAAATGAAGTAGAAATATAATTTTGATTTAACTATTTACTGCGTCAAACCTAATTGATTAATTGTACAATAAATATTATAATAAATTAAAAACAGGTAAGAAATTCATGCGAATGGCAATTTATTGATTTCGTAGATTTAACTATGGTTTCTCACTGTATCGTCGTGTGTAAAGAAAACCCATAGTATAGAAATACGTCAACATTGATTTATCAGCCAGATTATAGAGATTTGCAATAATTAAAAATAAAATAGGTAGGAGCGTCGGGCCGATAATAATAATAATTATAAAATGAAGAAGACCAGCATCATCAATGAGACGACTAGCCGGAGCGTATACAATGCACATATATAGGTATAATTTAGTATCGTAATAGGTCAAATTCCCATCGAGATGGTATCTTCCAGAGTTGGAAACGATTAAAACGGCTATAAAAGATATTACAAATAACCCGGGCACCGAATTCACGTGTATCATACGAAAAGCCGTTTCCCTTGGATCGTCCCGTATAGATCCGCCTTGGCGATAAACATAAATAAAATACAAATATAATAAAAACCCGAAGGAAGACGAACGCTCATAAAACATAAATGACACAAACGCGCGCCGTCGGGAAGAGAATACAATATAATAAAGACAATAGTTGTAACATCATAGTACCTGCGCTGCAGCAAACGACGGCACCGATCTCAATTTGTACAGCCGGTCCCAAGTATTTATACATATAAATATTATATACTGTAGACCGGCAGTTTATTTTTTAATTGGTCGCGCACAGGGGGTGGCGGTCGGCGCAGCACGGTTTTTCGAAAATATTTTAATCGTCTTGGGTACGTCATGTTTTTACGCGAGCATATAACCACAGCCGGGACGATATACCTACTAAGTACTGCGCGTGTGCCTACTACAGTGTGATATGTGAAAATTCAAGAGGGTCAAGCTTTTAATGTTCGCGTATTGCAAAATAATATTATAGGTACATATAATTACAACAACTAACAAGCTGAAGGTCCCTCGTTCATCGAACCAATTACGAGCCGCGTAGCTGCAGTAGCCGAGTCGAGTAATACAGCAACCATCGATTAAAATAACGTTCGTCCCGCCAAATACCGAAAAGTATTTTACGTGCGCCGTGACATGTAGGAGGGTGCGTTTGTCTTTGATGTTTCAGTTATCACACTGTTCATTGCACACGGACGCCACATGTATAGCGCCGACATTAATTGTACCAATCGATTATTATAAATAACGATCTACACGCGGCACACCGTCTCGCTAGCTGCTGTCAATTTTGACAAATTCATCCTAATGGTGGATTAATCCAATTATTAATCGTAATATTATTGATACATTGTTATAAGCGTTTAGACTGATAAGGCTTACGAAGTTACCTATACGACTCTAAAAATATGCTCAACAATTTTTGAGCTGTTAGATTAGATATATGTACCAAAAAAAAAATCTCCACATTTGTAACATAACAAAACAATGCTTGACTGACATTAAAATAATATTTTTATATATTTATTTGTATTTATTTTTATATGTAAAATACAATTTAAATGAGACGCTCCAAATATAGGATTTTTATTTGATCCTCCTATTTTATACTTATTATTATTAAACAATCAAAAAAGAACGAAATCCTTAAACTAAATTTTTTGGTCAAATCATACATAGTCGTCCGGATAAAACAAATATTTTTTAAAACAATTTTACTCTTTTAAAAAAATAAATTATTATTGTTATTTTACTTTGAGCATTGTTTTTTTATATTTCTACTGTACATCACCAATCGATTTATCCGTTCGATTAGTGCGCAGCTATTATTATGTTATTGTTCAACCGAACAGAATGAATCGATTCGCGTACCGTATATGTTTTCCGTTTATAAGGTGTAACGTGAAATATACGTTAGGTACCATCAACAAACGTATATTAGGTATACGTACAATTATTATACAACACGCGATTTGACGGTGGTTGCGTATAAAATAATACACAACTACTAAACGGTCGTGTGTAAAATAGTTGTACGCTTTACATAAACTAAACATATAAAGACAATTGCTGACATTTAATTAAAACGTAATCGACGAACACAAGTCCTCCGGTTATACTATCACTACACTGCGCATTTAATTAAACGTAGGTACACATAAATACAACACCTGGATAAACGATTTCCTGTACAGTGTCAGGGGCCCGACCAATATCTTTATTGTAACAGGACGGACGCGTATTGCTACATTATGTTATTATTATTATGATTATAATAAATAAAATAATAATAATTTTTGAAAATTACTGTGAGCAGTAGGAGCAGACGTGGTATATTCGCACACGCTGCAGCGGACAACTACTGCTGCTGCAACAAGTAACACGACTGTAAATAATTTTAATGACACTTTTTACCGTCGCAATTTAACCAGTATTAATTATTAATCAATTTAAATTTACCTGCATATACGAGAATATTTTATTTCTGTAATTCGAGTTTTTTTAAGGCGTTATTCCGCTATAATAAAATTTGTAAAATGTGATCGAGCAATAATTAATACGTCTGCGCATAAGCTTAAATATAGTTTATGCTAATTGCTAATAATAAAATATAAATACGATCTGTAATTTTAACGATAGTTGTTGCGGAGATAATAATATTATTATGGTGTATACCAATGGTTGTACTTTATTCGTAGAAACACCAAATAACTACTATTTTAAGTAATAACTTAGTCTAACTGTCCAAACGTTAAATTATATATTTCAAATAAAATACAATTTAGACTTATAAAAATTCAGTAAATATTAATTTACAAGATATTTAAATAAATATATATATATATTATATACTGTCTACAGTTTTAAATTAAATAATGATTTTCAACCGTAGCCGAAATATATATCTGTATATAAAATTACAAACGAACCCGTTGTATTGGTTCAGAGCCAGCGATCTGCAGTACCTACGAATTGAGAATAAACTATTCGGGTCGAATGAAAAACTGAAATTAACCGAACTGTTTTATAATACAACCCTAATGGGACGATTTACTATGTAATACTATACGTCTATATAATAAACAATTACCCGTAGTTACGCACTTAGGTATTATATGGGAAACAATAATATAGCACACTAGCTAAGTGTATACAATTTACAATGTGTAAGTACTTGCTAAGGGGATAAGATTAATCGGTCTTTAACGTCGACGTTTTGCGGGAACCCTCTCGGCGAGAGTTCTTTGTAAAAATAAACTTTTTTGGCTGGAAAAAAATATAATATATAGTAAGTATATACAAATAAAAAACACGGGATTTCAATAAACTGTTTAAAACACGGAAGTAGCGAGTTCGAATAAATGACATCGATTTATTTCAAAGTTTTTACAATAACACTACAGTAAACATGTATATATATATAGTGTTTGGGCGGAAAAGAGAGTACATTATTATAATGGGGTGCGGCTTCTGTATCAACCCCCCACTTTCCGCTTTGCGTCGCCTGTAGTCAAACGCCGAAAAACACCAAAGGATTTATGTACTACGCCACTGCCGCCGCCACCGACGTCGCCGAACAGCGGTTTACATAATATTTTAAAAATCCGAAAACACGTGGAGCAATGGGATAGGATGCGACGAGGGAGAGAAATGCGGAGTACACGCAAGCCTACACATTTCAATACAAACATTACAAACAGTTCTGGCGATCATCGACAACGTAAAAAAGGAAATGCACTTACGAGTTTATGCTGCAAATCGTATACATATTATATACATTACCTAACTCTGATTTACAAGTGCCTACCTAAATCGAGTTATATGTCTAAGGTACCTATGCCCTATACACATCAGTACATCACGTATTATCATTGAAAAATCATATTATACCATAATAATATATATTATTTATTTATTTATATATCTTGTGATGTAAATAAAATGTTCGATTTACCAGGAGAGTGTAAAATGTATTTATAATTTATTAATGAGACAATTAATTATTGTATGTATAAATATATATATATTTTTTAATATTTATATAAAGAAATCTAATGTATTTCAAGTATTTATACATTGATTTGAACACATAACATCGCAAAAACTATAAGTATAAACTTTATACCTATACGCGTACCTATCCACTCACCGAGTAAATCAAACAATCGTACATAGCACCACAAAATATTTCCGGACTTTACTATGCTGCAAAACCCATCGTATTAATAACTGGCGAGTACATTATATTTTTGATTTTTTACACTCATGGCCGTATTTTTAGACGCATAGCTTGCACGGACTATTACTTGTTGTGACTATAATACGCATCAGGTGTGCCTATACAAAAGCGTAGTACATACCATATACCCCTGAACGCGGTGTCGGATACCCACCGATACGGCGATACCTATACACGTATACGCAGTAATGTTACGCATTATATTATTATTATAATTAATGCGCTTTATCCGGACGGCGCGCATTTTACTCGCCGCCTACGAAGATTCGGTCAACTCTCTTCGTACATAATGTGTAGCAGGGAAAAAAATTAAATTCTAATCGAAATACTAATACGTGTGTATATGTGTAAACGCGTACGGGAAAGGACTGCGCGGACTGCGTTGACGACGGTCTGTCGGGGCGTATATATATATTATATACTTTATACAAACATATGCAACGCTGTGCGTGTGCCGAACGTATCGTACAGCATATACATATATAATGTATACGGTCGTCGGCTGCGAGGCTAGAAAGTTTGACGGTGATAAATTCCGTCGGCTCGGTCGGTTATTAATTCGTAATAATTTAATTTCCAAACGTACCTGTAATACTGCTGCAGTATATAATAACATAATAACGTATATAATATATACACACCGGTCGTGATACCCCACCGCCTATGCATGTAAAGCCCGCGACCACGTATATATTATACGGAACACGATGACGTATAATAATAATAATAATATTAATAACATTATCGTATTATCATATTATTATGACGGGCGCACTCCGCCGCCACAATATTCCCCGCCGCCGAGATGTAGCCACAGCAGCAGCATCGGTAACCGGACCGTACTGGACCCGACTGTATATAATACACGCGCACACACGAACACGCACAATTCATTAGGCACCGGGTCGCGCCCAGCGGGACGCCGTCCGCACGGTTTTGTCGTTTTATATTATCCGTATTAAATTATCGTTATTACCGCTTGTACGCTGTCGCCGCCGCGCCGCCACTGCCCGCCCCTCGACTCCTCCAAAGTGTGGGCGCCACTTACTAAATAATAATAATATCATCCGCCGCCACTGCGGCAGTTGCACTACCCGCCGATGCACCAGACGTCCGCAGTGACAACTGCTGCACCTATACCTACGCGTAATAGTGCATTGCGAACGCGTCCCTGCTCGAGTCGAAAACTTATGGAAGCGTACACGTGTTTCGTGCGATTCCAACGTACCTGCAGTGTATAGTGTATAACAATAATAAGCAATAAACCGCATTAAAAGGTACATCTGTGTTGGGTTATATCATTATTGTATGAGTTGAGACGCCGCGTTAAGTATAAAATTCACATACGCGATGTCATTTGTGTTGTATACATTTCGTTTCCGCAAGTTGCCTGATCCAATAGAGACCGAATATAAAACTAATTACTACAAATTACCTAATTTTTTCCATTGCGTTCTGATTATCGGCCCACCATCGTGATGGTTATGGTTATGCGGCCCTCGATGGGGAAAATAAACTACACTGCGCTCTAAACGAACAATATTTCTACAGCCTGCAGTAGTGCAGTATCTTTTTCTCTCGGTGGTGTCTACCGCAGACTCGAGCGAAAACAGTCTAATTGAAATAGCATAACTTTCACTAGTCGGGCGACGGGTGACACTGCCGATAGCATAATCATTATTCGTTTCCGTCACCTATTCACACACGTCATATTCCCACAGCAATTCTATACCTAAGATCTAACTGCATAAGTAAATGTATTTGTACATGATAATCATAAATTATTATATTGTAAATACATGCAATCTGTTGTACATAATAAACGGTAAATTTTAATTTTTAAATAAATTATTCAGTAAGTGTGTACGGCTGAGTAACTACTCGAATTATAAGTTATATATGTGTTATTGAAGTCGAAATTAAATGAACTTCATCGGTGCGCATTCTCCGTTCGGAGATTTAAACCTATTTGATATATTATATTCGTGTGCTGTTTATACATTATACTGCTTAATATAAAGTTTACGTAGACGACTTTTAATACGTTATATTATTACGTCTCAACGTCCACTGCATAATATAGTATATTACTATATTATATATTATACACACGGGAACTCGGTGTGCGACGACTAGTCCGCGGAAAAAAAAACTCGTCGCGATAAAATCTGCAGCAGCCGTCATTTTGCGGATATAACGCGCAGCATCACGTCGCACACTCGCACATTAATATTATTATTATTATTATTATTGTTATTATTATTATTACTGAAATAATATGATCATCGGCGTTCGTTTTGCGTTTAAATCGCTATAAACTCGTATTCGACGACCATTCGGTTTTTATTTTACTCGCGCGTGCACACATATTATATACATTTTCGTGTACACACCGCGCACATATCATCATCATTGCTGCAGCACCGTATAATATTATGTGTAATAATACTACTACTACTACTACTAATAATAATAATAATAATAATAATATATATACACACCACGTGGTATGATATAAATTATTATTTTTATATATCATCGCCGGCAAAAAAATCCTCGTGGCAGATTTATGAACAGTAATAGAATATCGCGAGCTTATCGAATAATCCGTTTAACCGCGGCGCTGCCCCCGCAAGCAGCAGCAGTAGCGAGCGTCGCATTATTATGTATAACACTGTGCGTAATCGGCGGCACGTGTATATATAATCGTATGACGGTAAAAAAAAACAAACAAAAAAAATGAGATCCGTAATTACATCGGTTTCGGTATAGCAATATTTCACGTTTTTAACGACCCGATGTTGACATCGGAATTATCCCGTGAATACGAGATTAATTAAAATTGCCTTGTGCTGCACCCTGCAGCACCGTACAGAGTTATTGAAAAAATAAAGTCACTATATCAATATGTTCAAAGCGTCCGAAAACAGTCATCAATAATAATATCGTCTGATAAAAACGATTTTTTTTATCGTTAATCGATAGGTACTTCCTATATTATATTATAATTAACCTAACCTATAAATAATAGATATATATAAACCTATTATGTAGAATTTTCTTTTTTAGTCTCGAATGTTTTAAAAAAATGATACATTATATTTATTATAATATATAATAAGTTAAATATTTAACCTACCAATAGACAATAATAGTACGCATGCATTGTACTGTAGTGGCGGATTTAAAATTTTTTTTGGGGGGATAAATCCTGAAAAATAATATGTAAAAAGATTTTATTATATATATTATTATAAATTTTATAATATTATATATAAGCGTCTGGGAAAGCCCAGACCCCATGGACCCCCCCCACCGTAAATACTCCACTGATAGTATACGTACATACTACATGGTATAATAGGTATGTAGTCTATTCAATTTATACACTATAACTTTGTTTATCAATTATCTAATTTAAAAAAAAAAACAATTTTTTATAACTTAAAATATTTATTCCTACACTTAAATTAACACTACATTTTTAAAAAAAAATTAAATTTTTTAAATATTAAACATGCATAAAAATTTCGTTTATAGTCTATTAATATAGATAATGCAGAATTGAAAACCTTACTATTAACATTTTATCTATTGAAATTCTGTGTTATAAAATAGCCTAAACCAATATTTTATTTTCAAAACCATTAAAATGAACTTAAAAATTGATGCTGTATAATATACTACACAAGCATTTACCTAGCTGTTTGTGAGTGCAGCTTTTCAAGTACATACCACTCATATATTGAGTCGCACTTATAATTAATAAATATTTTCGTGGCACGATAAGAAATCAATATTATTTTCGGCACAGTTAGTAGGTTAGTTTTAAAAAATAATCTAATCGTTTGATTTTACAAATTTAATGTACACATTACACAGTATAAATAATAATAATTAATGACACACGTAGGCTGCAACGCAGATACCGATTAATGATTATACACATGGAAACAGTCCGTTTCAAACAGACGAAGCACGGGTTGTTTCTCGTAAGATATTTCGTCCAATTAGAGCGACACGCGCGATAGCAACATATCATATCATATATATATATTAAGTAGCCGGGAAAATATAATCGCGCAATTAAGTTGACGGTGGATAATATATTATATCCAATGCCGGTACAACACGAATATAATTCTCGCAGTCGCATAATGCACTTATATAATATTATATTTATATGGGCTATAATGCAGTATTCTGTAGTAATTACCGCTCTGTATACGTTTATATTTTATAATATGTATATATATATATATATATATTTAGGTACTAGGTACTATAATAATATACTTGTGTTGTTTTGTATGACTATAATATTATTATTACATATTTTAAAGGATGATTCGTCAAACATTCCTACTCATTTTGATTTTTTTTTCCCCTTTATTCAAATTCCAATTAATAGAATGTTTTCATTTTGTAAATAAATATACTAATAAAGGACTAATTTTCAAATTTTATTAGATTTTAATATTATAATCGACTATAATTGACGATAATCGCTAATATTTTTTTATTATTATTATCAATTATCATTAACTATGCCTAAGTCAAAATGTCGCGTACTGTAAAACGGTGAAATAGATTCATGATATAAATATTAAATAGAACAAAAATTTTCTAAATTTACTTCGTAATTTTTTATTGTGTGTAGAAAATTAGAAAATAATTGTATGTTATACACAATAAGTAATACGAAAAGTGTTTAAGGTGTTAGTGTTAAAGAAAATATCATTATTTTTCATTTAATAACTAATCGTCGGCATTAGAACTTCAAATATCAAAAAAAAACAAATGTATGCAATGGTATTTTCGATATTTTTAGAAAGATAAACACCAATTTATAAAAAAAACATTGTATTCAATTTTTAAACTTTTGTCTCGAAAATAAATAATTGATTTTGTAAAAAATATACACACTTAATTTTAAATAAATATTCCCGTTTTTCCGTATTTTTTTACATTTGAACCGATTTTCTATGGCAAACTATTCTAAAAGTAAAAGATTTATTTTATTAATCTTAATATTTTAACTGTTTTAAAAGATTATGACAATGAGTAAATAAGAAAAAATAAACACATATCATGATTATCATATTATCCATAATTAATGGACATAGAGGGGATGTATGAGTATGCTCGGTGATTCGTTATGTATACATTCGTATCCAAGTCAAAACAATGCACGAGGAGTCGGAATGCATCGGCGTAATAAATAATAATAAGTCGCAATCGTTATAACGCCGTTAATCTATATTTTTTTTCCCCATACGAAAAACGATTCTCGGTCGTCTGCGCGCTCACGCGTTGTTTTATAATATAATATTTTTATTATCCCATTAGTCATCGCGTTTTATTACCGACAGTCGACAGATATCCGGCTGTCTCATGTGTAATATATAAATACACGTAAGGATACAAGTAGGTATTTGGCTGGCGTGTGTATATATGCGCAATATTGAAAGGAGTTTAACCGCCAAACTAATTGTTTGATGTCTGACGCCGTACAATAATAACACATTTTTTTGCTCAGATTCCTCGAACTCGTAATATATTTTACTACATGCAGTACTATCAGAGCCCGGGGGTGTGTAAATATAATAATATACCCGTCTTTAGCATTACGTAAGAGGATGAAATAGAGAATAATATTTTTAAGGATTTAACATATCGGTTTTGTATTTTACTTATTATTTGACAATATTTTCGACCATAAAAATAAGAACAGTTTTTGTAAATTTCAATAAAAATTAAATTATTTTGAAACAATGATAAGATAAAAGTATATATCAAAAAACGCTCATTAATCCATTCAATATTTTTGTGATGTATGATTTTGTACTAAGATTACGTAAAAAATAACTATTTTGCACGAAAGCGTTTTGACTGTGTCGCACGCGGGAATCAAATAAAATGTAGAGCAATTCAACATCATTTATATTTTATAATGCGCCTATAGTTCTCTAACGTTTCTTCGTACGAATAACAATATTGTATTTAAAAAAACAACAACAAACAACTCCTCCCTTCAATAACAAATAACAATAACCTACGACAACCACTATTACGTTACATTATAATATTATTATAACAACAAAAACATTACACTTATACCAGAACCCGTCAAAACAATATTATATAATAATATATGCATAAAAAACACGCGGGTACCTAGTGCAACCGTGGCGGTACCGAAATGCACGCTTATCGGACGGGAGTTTTCACGGAGGACCTGTTTTCGGTTTTATTTTCAGAACTCCTCTCGAGCCGGCTCGTTTGTCCGATCACACAACCTTTATGGAACAGAATCGACGAGATGTTAACTCACCGAAACTCACACGCCACAGCGGATCTCGATGACCGCGTGGACCGAACACAAATGGTAAGATATTAATAATATTAATATAATATCATTATGTATTATATAGGAGCGGTGATCGGGGAGAGACGACGACGATCATGATGACGCCCGTGCTCCGCAGACTGTGAACACCCTCGTTGAACACACAGTACTCTCGGGTTACTTATTGTTTAATTACAGGTCCTCCTCGTACACACAGTCTCCGTCGATCAGCGGCGTCTATAAATAAACGGCCGTACAATAATAATAACACCATGTTCGGGAATAATATCGTCCACCGCGATTGTTCGCGCGCGACCGCGGACTTACAAACGTCGACCGACCGGCGGCGGGAAAAAAGGAAAACACCCGATGTCGAGTTGCTGCAGTAGTTTTGCATACATTACTCTGACGGTATACACACGCATACACAATATATATATATATATATATATATGTACATATTAAACCCACGCGCATAATTGACGTGCGGTTGACAACGCGGTGACGGCGACGTCCGTCCGACCGACCGACCGTTTCGCCGGGACGCGATTACCGGACGCCGTCGCTCTCGGCCCCGGAGGAGAACGATTTTGCGCGCGGAATGTCCGCGCCGACACCGACACGTCGTTTTCTCCAATTAACCTTGTCGCGGACTTCGTGATAGGTGCAGTATACGCGTAGGTATACAGTATAATATAATACCGCCGATAGACGACGTACGGCCACGGCGCGATTGTGTCGCATATACACAGCGCATTATAATATACATATGTACATACCGGCCAATATAATCCGACACCCCGATTGCGCGACCAGACTGACGGGTAGCCCGCAATAATCGATATCTAATATGTTACGTATATCATTATAATACGAGCGCTGCTGCGCGGGTATACGAGTGCGTGCGAGCCGCGCGGTAATCTGTAAACGAGATTTGTGAAAAAATAAAACGCGGTGGAAACTCGTTCGATAAAATCGTATACTACGACGGGCGCGGATATAATACGTAGATGAATATAGTATTATAGCATAATATGTTGTACGCGTATACCTTATTCGTGTGTCTTTAGGAACGTGTATGCGCAATACATTGTCGGGCCGCCGAGAGCACGAGAACTTCGTATTGATATGGACGAGCGGACATTACAATAATCGTATAGTCTGCAATGTATGTGTATATACATAGATACCTAATTATTATTATCTAATATCTGGAATCGATACGGATGATAATGTTTGATTTAAAAATAAAATAATCAGTCGAGAAGCCAGATCGTGTTTTACTTGAATAGACGCTGCAGTATTTTTCGCCGATCCAAACCATATTACTGATTCCCGACGTCTTGGACCAAACACAATCGTATATTCGTATCGCAGTTCAATGGTCCAAACACTAATGATGAAATTCTGTCGAAGACAACGGTTTTCGAGGACTATGTATGTATGTCATCCATTGTCTGTACAGAACATTGCTCTTGTACAACGGTAAATGCGTCAACGTGTAACAAAACGGTCCAAAAAAATTACAGACCGAAATACACACTTTTGGGGGGGGAGGGTGTCCGCAGTTCCGCACGCGTTTTTGGACCGTTTCCAGCCCAACGAGCACTCGGCGGTAACGTTTCTGATTCATTTGCCGTCAAATTTGCTTCACGCGCGTATATATAGTTATAATAATATGTGTTTGTATATATATATATATATAGAACTATACTGCTGTCGAAGCCGTTGTTGTTGTTCGGCCCCTCTGCGGCTCGGAAAAGAACTGGGAATTTGAATTCCACCACCAGCGACATCATTAATCATTCGGGGAGTTTCAGAAACTGACCCATGGAAAGCGACTGAAGAATGATCGGGGTGAATTCACGCCACTCCTATCTTTTCCCGTGCACGCGTATGCATACAACATATTTTATATACATGTACACGCGTTCGGGATATTTATTATTCGAAAATAGGATATTAAGTGCCAGGACGTGTAGACGGGATATGTTGGTGGGGATGTACAGGAAGTGAGCCGATAGGCAGCGGCGGCGGCGGTGGCTATAGCAATGGTGGCAACGGCAATCCAGGAAACTGGAACACATCTTTTTTAAACGGGTTTACACAATTCGACACTGCGACTGATAACGTTTCCCCCTCCCCCTCAGCGTGCATAAAACCGCCCTCGCGTGTTCGGCGAAAAAAATCGGGTTGTACGTACATTTTAATAACGGAAGCGATAGTGATTCGAGCTTTAAATATACGCGCATATGCGCACACGAGCAAAATAAAAAAAAAAAAAAAATAAACGACAACAATATGGCACGAATCCAATGGGGAAAAAATCCCATTGAATTAAAGAACGGATTAAAACGTTATCAGTAGGTACTTGATATACTGATGTTATTAATAAATAGAGGGAAAATGTGTGTAACAAAGATTAACGGTTTTTTTTTTTTTTTTTTGGACGTTCGAATAATAATGACTATTAGAGGGAAATTTATTAAAAGTGACAAAAATATATACGCGAGTATATTCATACGCAGTAATATAACAATATTGTAATCTGGTATTACATCATTTGAAAGCTTTAATAAAAAACACATACAGAAACCCTAATAATATAAAATGAACCTTAATTATTCCTATAAAACATATACGTCACCGACTATCTATTATTTATTATTATATATGACTTGTGTTTTGTTTTTTATTTTGTATTTAACATTTATTATGTATTACTTTTTATTTATGCTTCCTAATGGCTAATGCCAACTACATTTAAATAGAATCGAATACTGTTAAAAGTTATTCGCGTTATTATTTCCCAATCTACATGTTATTAAATGTATATTGTAAAAAAAACGTTATGACTTCACAAGTATTCAACTTTTGAATTCATGCGGGAATCGAGAGAATACAACGCCTTTCCGTATTTAAAAAATTTATCGTTTTGATTGTCAACTCGTACGAAAATAATATAAGTATAGACCTTTATTAAAAACACATAATGATTTATACAAAATAGTAATACAACTCAATCGAGTTATTAATATAATAATATATAATAAATAATATCTTGTATATAAAATAAATCAAACGCATACAATGAAAAATAAAAAAAAGTCATGCCACACACGCTGCCTTTTTTATGAATATATTAATAAATAATAATAATAATTTCATTCGGCTTTTTCATTGCGAATATTTGAACATGTGACTTACAACTGTTCATTGATAAAATACCTACAACTAAAGAAAGTATACAAAATATTTTATTACCTATATATAAATTATGTACCTACCTACATTTACCCCCTCCTCGATAAATTATTAAAAAAAAATGAAAAAAATGACAATTATAGTCTGAAACTATCGTTACTTATGAATGAAGTTATTTTGTGGTTATTGAGGCATACGAGGGGGAAGCACCGCGTTATAATAATATTATTAAGATACAAAATGTGGCCGTTTATCTTTTCAATTGTTGCCATTATTGTATACAACGAGGGGAATACGAAAGTAGATACGGTATTTTATTAGACAATGCGGCGTATATTTTGTGGCCATAAGTGTCCAATAACATTTACTGAATATAAAATAATAAATATTCAATTGACTGTATATTTACCGATTAGATTTTTTTTTTTCAAAGGACCCCTGGGTAGCTATTATAATAAGCTAATATTAACTCTTTGATAGATGCTGCAGTCATCGGCTCACCATTTAATATTACGTACATAGTATTTAAAATTTTTTTTTTTTGAGAAAAATATGGACACAATTTGAACAATTTTCTAAGTACCTAATAAGTAAACATAAAGTTTAATGATTGAAAAACGACAATAGTTAAAGTATTAATTTATACATATATATAATAAATATATCATAATATATAGAATGGTCCATTTTCAAAAATAAAAACGTGAAAAAATGTAGAAAAGGATGGATAAATGTACCCCCCCCTCCCGTAATATTATGAATTCCTTTAAAACACTCGGTAGGTATTACATTTATGTTAATTTCTTTAAAATAGGGAATAAAGATAATTTAAATTGCATTTATATTTATTTATTCATATTTTATATTTTCTAAAATGCATACCCTTTTATTTAATCGTTAGTTGCACAATAAAAAATTACTACATTACATTACTTAAAAATAGTCACATTGTTAAAATAAAAATTAATTAAACTAGAATGATGACAAATATGATTTTTTAAATATAAAATATGAATTCAGAAAATAAATATAAATACAATTAAAAATACAAATATTTTTGGAGGATAACCAGAACCTCTGGGTAATATTATATGATGATGATTATAATTCTTTTAAGAAAATAAAATGTTTTAAAGGAAATTATCGTAAGTGTAATACAGTAGCAATATGTTTTTAGATGTTGTGCTCTAAAGGATATAATTTTATTAGGAAAATGTCCTAAGAAAGTAATAACTTAAATTATGAAAAATAAAATACTTTCGAAACGTTAATAATAATAATGTCTTACGGATTATCTTATGGGCCATCCGATATATATACATATTATTATACATCGAGATTTTCAAAAAAATCCACTCAACAATATCGACAGTGAAAATGGATAATTATTATTCGAAATATAAAGACATTAATTGTATCAGCACAAGATGTTTCTCGTAGTATAAAAATTAAAGTACTTACTTAATATACTGCAGTCTAAAGTCATGTCTCATTAATCAGAATTTGAATAAATGTATAACTAAATCAACGAATAAGAGTCACGGTGCTTGGCGAATTACCCCGTTTACATGAAAACTATAAATCTAATATATATTTGAGTCAAAACCGGCGTACCAATTTTTCACCGCTTACTGCTTATAGTACCTATATTATATTATTATTTATTTATACTGCGGTATAATGGCGTTATAATACATCCGCATGCGATACGTCTTGTAAACGAGTAACAATTCACTGATATTGCTTACAATATTATTACTATAGCTAGTTGTAAATATTGTTTTCGCCTTGTTCAAGTATAACATTATATCATTGCGCCGCATGTACGGATATCGTGGGCAGAAGGTATAAATTACATCCCATGATAATAATAATTATTAAATGAAATATACTTTCCGGAGATATTTATGACTATCATAGTATAGGAGCCAAAGTTTTATCTTAATTGATTTATTGAAATAATAAATCGATAAATGTCGTCCTGCATATTATAATATAATATGTTTATAGCACGAATATAATTATTGCGATTTTTATGCGCGTTATTACTTCTTATTAATACTGTAATAAACTGTATATTATTATATTATTATAGTAATATATTATAAGAGTATAATATAATATTATTATCTATCGCTATTTCATGTTAAACGTGTTATTACTTATTGGGTGTATTATACGATCGGTATTCTATACCTACAAATATACTGCTACAGTCAACGAAGAAGAAACATTTTTTTCTTATTCGATTTAACAAGTTTTTAAATAAATATAAAGAAATACTATACTATAGTCGCAAGTCGATTCCGTATTTTTATTATATAATTAGAGTGTTCGCAGGTAGTAACTAATTTAATAATATAATATATGTATTATAATGACGTGTTGTTTATGCCAGTCGAAATTTGAGATAGGACAATGACTAATAGTTTACTCGCCTGTATATATTTAATATAATTTGAATTTCGTGTGTTGAAAGCGAGTTTATAGCATTTTCTTCGGACATTAAATCCAATTGCCACTGAAACCTCTACAAAACACGGCGGTCGTAAAATAAAAACTCGTTTAGATAACAACCGTGTAAAGAACACCCATGCGAGCACTAAATACCGTTGCTCTGCTCATTTATAGCGCTGAAAAACCACCCAAGCCCGGAGACAATTAAAATTCTGGTTCAAATCGACGAAGAGATCGCAGGCTGCAGACATTGGGAGAACGGCAATTATAAAACAGTATAATATATATGCTTATTATGCACGCAGTCGGGTAGTAGGTACACACATTGTCACCGGCAAACGGTGTGTTTAAAAAAAAATGTTGTTTAGTCAAAAAGGGTTACTTAAATTACCTTATTTTTAAAAATAAAACTACTACACCCTCGACCTGAAAACCGGTAGGCATCATAATGATATGTATTTGTTTTGGCTGCACCACGGTATATATAAACGCGCGTTACACGTACACCGCATGTACAACTCGATGAAAATATCAACCGGAGTTGAATAACTATGTATAAACGATGTACGATAATTATTAATCCGTTAAGACAATAAACAAAAATATACTATTGCATACCTTTCGTCTAATTGGGTCTCTAAGGTCTACCTACGACTGCATAATATCACAAACATATAGACATATTATAATATGATGATATTATGTAGGTGCTGTGTTGGTGCTATATTTATCAACGCGCAGCTCGAGGACGATACGCGCATTTTTTTGTCCCGACGGATCACGACGAATCTGAAATCAAGATTTTACTACCTATATTACCATTAGTTAATTATACAACCGAGAAACTGGTAGCTACGGAAACTATAACTCATCGAAAATCGTCGGCATGCCGATGGCTATCATCTGTTTGTCAGGACAATTATCTTGCGTTTAATATATGTAACTCGCGACCCCTAAACAGTTTTCAAGACGTTTGTTGCCTGCTCCCGCAGATCATTGCAGAGAAAGTCGTCAGAGTGACTATATTATTATAATATTTGAGTTTCACTGTGCGCATAAACATTTAAAATAATAGATAATTTCATTAAAAAGTTACTAATAAATTTTGATTACAAAAAACCGTTGGCTTAAATAAGAAACTATCCAGCCATATAGTCTATAGACTTCGCTTGATATAGGCCGATACAGCAGAATAGGCCCTTTATAATACCACTTTAATCCGCACTTGAACCGCGGTATAGGTAAGTACTTCCTATAATACGCGTGTGTGTATTACCTTTGTATTATAATAATATTGTGCCACACGACGCGTACCTATCACACAGATCGACTGGACTACAACACTTATCCATGACGCGTGACCTGTACTTTTGCAGCGCGCATAATATAATATTATTGTTAGACACATGCCTATGTATTAATATATATTATATATACATATATGTATATATGTGTACGATATATATAATACATGCACATATACTTGTAGGCTCTTTACACGAACTCGCTAATTTCCGTTCGTAACACATATGTATACGCGAACGCTCCGGCAGCGCGAATTCCGGTCGTTCCTCCTAAGCAGATTAAGATTATATTATTACGTATGCAAACGCCATCGCTATACATACATATATATATACGTACTTATATGCATGTGTATTATATTATATACATATACGACGCACACTGCCATACTGGAGACCGGAAGTGCGAAACTATAGCCCAGCCTCGACTACACTTCCGATCGGGCACGCGTTATAATATACTGTATAGCGTTATAACAATATTGTTATATTGGGTATACGTATACCGCGTACGCATTAATGTGTATGTGTGTGCAGCAGCTTAGGGTGGTTTTCCGGGTGTGAATTCGCCGTGTGTGAATCGAAAACGTCACGATATTGCTCGAGAATATGACAGGAAATGAGGCTTTGAGTGAGCACGACTGCTGCTGCTGCTGCTGTTTTTGCGGGGGTGCGAAAAACCCGCCGACCCTACCGTCGAGATATGGCAGTAAAAAGCTACGTACACGTGGGACGTAGGTACGCGTATATTATACACCGCCGAGGCATTCGCGTCACGATTCGCCGCCCCCCGCCGTTTCGATATTGCAACAGCAATGCTCTCCTCTGTATTCGTATATAAACTACTCGAAACGTTCAAGTTTATATTATTATTATCGTCACCTATCAAAAACGATTTTCGCCCTGACGACTAATACAGGGTCCGCGGTGTAGTGGTGTACATACGTATATAATACACACCCCCGCCGACGACTTCGACGTACGTATATTTTTAATATAATTTAAATAACCTAAATAGAAAATTGTACCCTATTATACAAAATTAATACGAGACAAAATATTAAATTACGAAACTACACTATCATAATACAGTGCAGCTATAGTATAGCTGAAGGGTAATACTCGTATAGGTTATAAAATATATAATACAATGGGTTCATAAAATTATTATCAAACTTCACCGACAAAGAAGACAATTTTTCACACCCAAAATCAATTGTGTTCTACGAATACTCTGACTTATATTCCCTGTGCGGGATATTACACCCTGCGACAAGTCGTTCACCCTACTTTACCATTATCTCTTCATCCGGCTCACTGACTCTCTTATTTCAACCATCAAATTATTTTAGATTAAGAATTTATTACATTATGTTTTGATAAATGTGCGAGATGAACATTTCAATGATCTACCTACCTATATTAGATTGTGTGCTATCATATTAAATAAACACACTGCCATATCGGATTGAGGTTCTGCCATACTAATTATTTACAAGCGTTCTAATTAAACATCGAATTCAACAATACTTGAGTATAATAATATTATACCCATGCGTATATATAGTCGATGAGTAATATTAATAATTATTATAAATAACAATAAACGGCTGTATACGAGTGTTGGCATTTGTATAACAATTATGGTAAGTAATTACTAGGTAAGTATATAATTGAAAATTTTTAATTTTGTGAATTAAAAAATGAATGCTATTGTATAATTTGAAACAAAATAAAGATAAGTATTGTAATCTTGTAATAAATCAATAAATGTATGCTATAATTAAAGTATAAAGATCAACTAGGTACTAAAAATAAAGCTACTTGTTTTTCATTACCAATTAATTTAATATTAGATAAAATTATTTATATTTTGTATTGATTGATAAAAATGTAAGATTATAATATTATCGTAACAGACTAGGTATGTAATGTCTACGTAAAATATTATATTCGGTTAAATCGTAAAATGTTAAATAGAATCAAAAATAAAATTTAATAAAATTTAGAAAGTTTAAAAATATAGACATAATTAATAACTATTAAGTATTTATCAACATTTTTCCATTACAATAGGTATTTATTATACAAAATACGAAAGTGAACTTAATGGAATACAAACAATCAAATTATACGACCAATTAATACTAAATAATCGAAAGCGGTCAATACATTATAAAGTATAATAGACGTGATTAGTAATAAATTTAATATTCAAAATCATTAGTATTCGAACATTAATTGTTATTTTTTTATTTTCGAAGAGTTCAAGTTGTCAGTCAAGGTTGTATAATATTATTTATTATTTTTGTATTAAAAGTTATAGCTAATGACATCTATTGGGAAATATATATTTATAACTGTATAATAAATATGTACTAGATCGCGCCACATTACCTGTGCTGATATGTTTCTTCTTTTATAATTTAACGGTATGTGATATGGTGACATAAACGTAAAGACTAATAACACATTGTATGTTCATCCAAATTAAAAACACGTAATTATTTTTCAGAAATATACTTTAAAGAAAATAGAAAAACTTTCTGCTATTTGCTTCATTTTACGTCAGTTCAAGAACTTTACTTTGATAAAAAATAAAATAATAAAATGTCTATTATTTTAAATTGTTTGATTATAACTAAAATTTCAAACGACAAGACAATCGAAATATATACAAAGACCGTTTAAATTGGAAACACGTCTTTCTTTGTTCGTTTCCCAATATAATTATAATGAAATATGTTTTAACACATCAGACAGGCATATCCAAAAGCATTATAAATAATTGCATCCTCAAAACAATTTGAGTAACAATAGAATTTGGTCCATGATAACATTATTTATACGACTATATTCAACAATTTTAAAATACTCGTATGAATAATTGAATATGAAAGATAAATAACTTTATTAAGTAAATACCTATAGTAAATTAATAAAATTGTTAAACATACAATTATTTTTTTTTTTTTTATTTACAATCTACAGGTACCTAATATAATAAATAAATTGAATCAAGAGAAACTAATGACATGAGCTTCACGTGATGAGAGAAAACTGACATAATTTTACAAATATATATATTATTTTATACATACGTAAGATATATAACATTAATAGTTAGCTATTACGTGAGGTTCAAGTATAGGTATCTATTTTTTAGCGGTACGATTACTATGATGTTTTTGGTGTGTTGATTTTGTGAGCAGTAAAAATTTTAGACGTTCGATTTCAATATCTTTCTTGGTAGGAGAGTGAATCTATTTAGTATTTTAGAAGGGTCTAAAATAAAAAATGTCGAGAGTTTTTCTTAACAATTGGAAAAAACAAACAAAAATCCAGCGAAACACAGGAATTTTTTCTAAAAGATTTTCTTGCTTTGTTATAAATTATAATGTACAGCAGAACAGTTATTAACTTTCCTCTTATTTTAATATAAAATATTGAATAAAAATGACGATTTAGTTAAAAGTTCTCATGACTATTTTATTTCCAGTCAACGGGTTATATTGTCTAGAACATGCAGAGAGGATAAATTGCATATGAGAGAATAGAATGATTATATGGTTTATTTTATGAAATCGTTTGTATAATTTAAATGTTTATAATTAGGGATAGTCGTTATAGAAGGTTCGATTACTAACACGCAACGTCAATAAAGGAGTTTAGGTTTGAATATGGAACGTATGTACTTAATTGAAGTCGATAAACGATTAAGTGATTTTTCTTTTCGTTTCAATGCGGATCACCTAAGTAAGTCGTCTATCTAAATACAATATACATCATACATACCGAACATTTCATGGACTGTATATTTATGTATGATAGTATGTTTGACTGTTTTTGATGTAGACCTAATGTGTTAAAATTAAAAATAATATTGTGATTAGAATATCTCATTTTGACATGCGTGCCTATTACATGTAATTAACCAAATTAATAAATCCTTAAATCAATATGATTTTCAAGATGATAAAATAGTTACATTAGTGCAAGATATTATTATATAGACTGATTTTAATTAAATTAACATAATATAGGTAAATATTATCTATACCTACATGAGTAACACATAACAGAAGAAGGTATCTGGTATATAACTGCAGTATGACTCTATATTAATTGAGTTTTGTTACATAAGTATTAGTATTAAATTAATAAATTCCAAATGTCACGAACGCATAATTATTGCTATTATGCGTACCTACTTGTTTGATTATAACCCGTATTCAAACGCAATAAAACAAAACCAGCGTAGGTAGCTGGAAGTATTAAATACATTTACACAAAATACACGAACAAGAAATGTTTCCTGAAACAATAACTGCTAAACATTTCCCTTTTGGGTAGCCCAACCTATATGAATATTTTTTTCAGACATGACAATATGTGTAGTGCCTATTGCTATTGTATAATCATATAATTCGATTGTTTAATATACAATTTGTTAGTAATAACGCGTTAATTTTAATTTTAAATTAAAATTAATTATTTGAAATTTCGAACATTGTTATTTAGTATTGACCAATTAATGGCCATATCTGTACGCACAGTTGCGTATAAAATAATGGGATATGAATTATTAATAATATTATGTAGGTATTGATGCTTTGCTTTAGACGATACACACTAAAAATAACTACATCTAATCTCAATATTTTTAGGTGGGTATATGTAGGAACCCATTAGTAAATTCAATAACAACTTTAATTGATTGACCTGCAAAGTTTAATAAACACAAATGGAAATAACAAATAATAACAACTATATTTTATTATATTACATAAAATGATAATCAAATATTTATATTTTTATACGCGTGCAAATATTACTCCATAAGCAATCACCAATGTACAGCTATAGCTGTGATTCAAAAAACTGTATATTATATTACATACATTATTCAATGTACGAGTAAATTATAAAACATTCACGAACAACAAAAAATATAAAAACTAAATACAAAAACATATTGTTTTATAAAGAAAAAATAGTAGTTTGTACTGTTATTATGTATAGACAATAATTTAACGTAACTAAAAAGTTACTAAATAATAATTATAATACAATAAGCATGTAGATTAACAGTATGAATTTGTATTTGTATGTTTACAAAACTTTTTAGCAGGGAGATTTTAAAAGTTTAATTGGGTATATCTAGCAAAGTACTATTTTTTTTTTTTTTGCGTTACACAAAATCATAATGATTCTAATATAATATTTCATCCCCACACAAACCTTTTTTAAATTATTCTAAAAACAATTGTTTCAAATTATAAAAGAACATAGATTGATTAAGTATAGAAAAAAAGGTTGTGAGGATGACATTTTAGAATTGCTATGATTTTGTGTTACACGAAAAAATGGTTTTGAGGGGAATATTCCCGCTTAAACTTTTAAAATCTCTCTGCTAAAAAGTGCTGTGAAAGTGTTAACATATTAAATACAAATACATACTACTTAGTTTATTTAAGGGTGGAAAGTCTATTTGTTAAACTCTTTAATTTTACTAACATAATAATCACAATAATAGACATTAATTGTTTTTCATATTAAAAGCAATATTGTTACGAGGACGCCACAACTGTATTCATTGTTCCCGTCTTACAGAAATAATATTATAAATATTATTTTTGTGCGTTCAATTAAACCAATTGTGTATTGTGAACTTTAATATTACAACGAATTGATCTATTATCAAAAGTATGTACATTATCTGTGCTTAGTTATTCACTTTTTTCAATATTTTAATTTTTAAACAAGATATATCTATTGAAAATATTACAAGTTAAAATTGCTCATTATTAAGTTCTACTTCACACAAATATTTTACATCCAATTTGTAACCAGTTGATTTCATACTTTTTTTTGTTAAATAAATAGGTCTAAAATGTAAACATAGGTTTACAATAAGACTCCGTTGCTCTGCTTTCATTAGTACCTAATATTAAAGTTTACCGAAATATAAATATCTCTACAAAGAAAAATATATTATTTAAATGTAAACATTTTTCTATGTACAAATTGAATAATCGTCTATTTAAATTTGAAGCCGGTTGTAAGCTCCCCATTTTATTTAATTAGTCTTATAATCATGGATTATACACAATCATCGATTCTCCCTCTCCAACACGCACACGCATACACACTCACCATTTAATCATCTCATAAGTATTTAACAATGATTATTTACTGTACATATTAATTTTAGTAATTAATTAGCATAAAATATGTAAGAATTTATTAGTTCCTTATTAGTTTATATAAGCCATAAATTACATGAATTAAATGTAACCTAATATTTAAGCTCTCCTCCAAATTCACTTATGGGCTAACAATAAGAAGACTGTTTTTATTTTTGCAATCAAATTTCAAATTCACCGAGGCAGTCAATTGGCTCAAATCCAATAGTCTATACCCATAATAATAATATAACATAATAATTTATAATATACTATATTTTTAGTACAAGTCATAGAATATAAACGTCTGTAACGTTAGCCACTTTAAGCTACATATCCCTAACTTTTACATTGTTTTTCAATTAATTTGCTATAATTTGATAAAAAAAAAATCATTATCCGTTCATATTTTATTTATTTATTATTTTAATATGCTTATCTACCTTTAATATACTAAAACTTTTAATAAAGCAAATATTTTATATTTGTAATTATGTTGTACGCTTGTATGTATAATTTAAAAGTTAAGATATTTTGTTTAAAATTAGTTGTGCGATTTAAAAATACTTGTTTACTTACTAAAAATGACACTACAATACATACTAATATACTATACTACATACAATTTTATATTTATACACTATATGGCATATATATTTGCATATATGTTAATAGATATAAGATATATATATATGTATTATAGACCTTATAGGTATGTGGTATAACTGGTATAGTATAAACAATAAAGTCTATGATATGTACATGTATAGATTATATTAGCTCGTGCCTCGTGTATTACCAATCTAATGACCGGTGTCCACCGCAAGAGATATTACCGATCTTTTTTTAATATTATGAAATATAGATTTATATATTTGGCACTTTGTGAATGAACAAAAACAAAATGTCTCGGTGGTCACATGTCGGACCACATCGCCTTAGTCTGTATACTTTGGTGTCACTAAATGAAAACTTAAAAAGTAACCGATCCCACAATATAATTTAATGTTTTGATTTGAATAATTGTTATTAACCTCTTCCAAATTCTCAAACATTATTCGTGTCAATCAGTTTATAACGATTATTGCTTTTCGGATCGGGACCAGTGATGTTATGCACTATAACGCTATAACGGTTGAAAGCAGTCTCAAAAAAAATCAAACTAAACTCTACACAGCTATATAATATGACGATGGTCGCGCGAGTTTTCCAATGCGATACATCACAGCAAATTATTATTGTGAGTTTCGTAAACATTATATTAGGTATAATATCATAAATATCGTAATATTGGCTCGTATACATATATAATATATAAGCGTCGCTTTCCTCTAACTGGTACGTATCACATGGCACCCGCTGCATTGGGTGACGTGTATTATGTTTAATTTATATACAGTGATACACTGCCCGTATAGATCCCAATACAATATAATTTACAACTTATATATTTGTATACTATACACGAAATATGCGTCTGGTCGGAAAATGCGAACGTATACTATTATATATACATGGTATACGCTCACGCGAACGAGACTTCTTACCTTGACGATGACGTTATTATGTCGGGACAGACAAGACACGTCAAAACACACTTATGCGGAGCGTATTGAAATATGGCATATCACAATATACATACATACACATATATATATATATATATATATATATATATCACTGGTACAGCGCTTGTTATATTATGTACATGTGTATATAGTGCGCACACGATAGCCGTAAGACGGCTGACGGCCGTAACGTGTAAGGTACCTCATTTAACATTACTGTGCGTAACTACCCAGAGGGCTCGGGGGAGATGTTTTTCGTCGGGCAGCGCTGGAAACCCGTGTTCGGGTACGGTTAGCACACGTGTTAAATAATGCGAACGGGACCACACGGTGTCGTCGGTTTCTCGGATTCACGTATAACTTTTCCACCGTACCCACTCGCGACATATTATATAACGTTTAGGCGATACACCTCCCATATATATATATTATTATATCATACTATGGTTATGGCAAATGATATTACGTTATTATGCGTCGACCGAACGCACGACGATATGCTCCTTTGGTAGTAAATAGTAATACGATATATTCAAAACCGGGACGTTTATCCTATTTCGGTTTTCGACGTATCAACATGTCGAGTTTGACCGCGTTTAGTGTTTATGTATAGTATACAGAGAACGGTGTCGAACGCGTCAACTGCCCAAGTCTTCTGCAGTATGCGGATTTTGAAAAGAAAATTGAAAGCATTTCAATCAAATTTCAATTTATTTATATAAAATGACTTAAAATATAATTCATTATTCACAACTGTTAAAAAATGTGAATTTATCATAAAAATGTCTTGTCTCGAACATACAATATGTATATTTATACTTAAATGCTTAAATTGAGCCATCTCAATAGGTATTTTTATAAGATACTTTCATCATACTGCTGTGCATCACGATGGCGTAGTAAATATTTCGCCTCATTTTTTTTTCAAAAGTCGGTGGATTGCAATAGTGCTGCAGCAGAGGTCTAAATACTGACCGTATTTAAAAATAAAATTTATATTAAAAACATAGAATGATATTTTTTATCAAATAACACAAAATATCAGATTAAAGTTATAAGAAATTATAAATAATACGTATAGCACGAAAAACTATTGACTGATAACTGATTCGTGCTATCCAAAGTCTGAGTATGTACAAAAATATTGGAAATATGTATATTATTTCGTAAATTAAACATTATTAAACATATTTCAAATAAAATTATGTTCTAAAATCTAAAAAAAAATATAAATAAATAGGTATCTACTTTTTAAAAACCCTTACCTATATCCTGTATTCTGTGAAATGTTAACTTAATTTTATTCGATGAAATAAATGTGTTTTTTTAAAGATTAATTTCTGAAAAAAAAAAAGTTATATAATACTTTATAGTAAACGGCTTAATATATAGCTAAGTATAATTTAATTATCTGTTTAATGATTATATTTGTGACGGTATACACGAGTAGGTTATATAGAAAATTTGTTTATTGTCATTCTGAATTATGTAACTGAATTGAATATCCCATAATCAACAATAATAATTATAATAATACGCTTTACAGTAATACTTGAGAAGAACATTTTTTTTCTATATAACAAAAACATACGAGTATTGACTAGTGATTACGCATGGTAATTTATCGGAATAACATTATATTATAGGTACGTTTTAGACATATAAAATAGGTACAGGTGATAACCGCATAATATAATATGACTGATGTCGTTCAAACAAGACATTAACGTTCACACGTGACATACGTCTACTCTACATTTTATACCAAATTACAACAGATAATATTATCATATTGACATATTATGTCTTTATAAATCATAATCAATTAAAAATATGTAAAACGGCACCATATAGACGACTAGATGAGTATATCAGATTATTTTTCATTTTATATACTGTGGGATTATGTTTGATTTGTACATCATGTCATAACATATTACATTTTAAGTGGTCTTTTCCTATCGTGTAAGACACATATTTCCATTAATGACAATGATTATTTAATTTATTAAAATTATTATTACTATATATTAATATAGTTATCACATACTTTAAAAAATAATACGAAATTATTATAAATGCCGATGACTGCAATACGTGTTATTTTTTTTTATAGATATAACAGATCATGAACTGATAATCGGTTACTTGACTGATGTGACGATTAGAAATTTAATTCGGAAGTTTCACACTTACATTTCACATTTGACATACCTATACATCCGCAGTTTGAAAATTCAACGTCAATTGTTTTAATCAACTAACAATAAAATTAATTTATGTAACTTTATATCAATATAATACAGAGATATCAATAGAAACAACGTCCTAAAAACTAATCAAATGTTTAATGTTGTTTAACACTATTGAAAACATAAACATAAACCGCGTAATTTATGTGCGATAATGAATTATAAATATTGTGTTGTGCGCGTTAAATGATTTTGTCACTATAACACTAAACGGCTAACCACATCAAAAGTAATAAAGTCGATTTTATGGACTAGGGCGAAACCCCACATAATATATCACTCATTAGCAATAAAATACAAACTAAAACATAATTTAATCTCTTTGTCGGGCAACACGGTCCTATTATAACACATTAAGCAATTAACTATTCGGCATGATTAGATTCTGATAACGCGATACAGCGTCAAATAAAACTATGCGCAGGAATAGTAACCAAATGTTACATACATATTTTTTAGGGTTTATAAGAGCCAGATTCATGTTGTAGTAGTTCTATATGCAATACGCGTATAGTGTTTTTGACAGTTGAATATTTCAAAAAATATCTAAATTATATATGAGATAACGCTGTTTTCAACATTAATTGTATCAAAATTTAAATTAATATCGCATTACCATAAAAATTTCAAAAACTTAACGTTCTTTAATGGCTTTACATATTTTACTGGTTTGTTTCATTGTAATTTGTAGGTACATCATATTATAATTTTATTTAGATAAATATTTTTACGTTGGCACGACTACTATATTTATAACGGTTGTGAAAACTAATTTTTGTATTTTTTTTTTATATATACATATATATATTTATATAAGGAAGGTAATCGTTGACACCGATTAATACGAAAACCATTACCTGGAAACTCACCGAGATGAGTGTATACACGTAAAATAAGGAACGTAATAATTTTAAAAATGCATTTAATTCGGTCACGTTTTATCGGCGGCACAATGACATATTGCACGAATCAAACTCTTATTACTACTATACTACTACTACTATAATAATAATAAACGTGAGCGGTACAATTTATATATGGAGCACACCAATTAACTCGGTGTTTATAGCACAGGTGATCCAACGATAGATTTAGTAATGTCAGCCATGTGGCCAACGTCATCGGATTTCCCACGGACACACGCGACAACTTATATGGTGTACCGTGTTCGTGGGAACACTATATAGTCTTTTTTAAAAGCCTCGTTTTGGGGGTACATTATTTGATTTACGTGGTCTTGACGGGAACAATTTATATTTTTGAAATTATACTTTATTGACTTGGTGTCGGTATAATAATAATATTATGTCTCGGCGGCATAAAAACAATACCCACTTTACGGCTTGTTTACAACTATTATGACATTTTTTTCACCACAACTCTCTCATTCTTCAGACGGTAATTAAATAAATCTAAGACTTGACAATAAGTGAGGTAATGTTCAGTAACATATTATGTGCCACCTCATTTAACAAAATATGCGTATTTTCGCGCATACTATTGACACTCTATATCAACTGTACTTTATGTTTATACTCTATAATATACTATAAGTATATTATATTAGATAAATACAATATACTATATACTACATTCTACATACATATTCATTTATAAATTAGGTACTTACCTAATTGATTATAAACCTGTTGTGTATAAATGAATAATATGTCTTTATAACAAAAATTCAGGAACGATATTTATCATTATCACCAATTCGCTGTTACCTACTTTCAATGTATCAATATATATTATATTTTTATTTTGCTTTTACACACATTTAATGTCATAATTTATTTGATATTTCAATGCGTAAATAATCCATACGGTATTATTCGTAAAATAAAAAATAAAACGTGACAAAAAACTGTGAAAACTAATATAATATAATTTATTCTAAAATAACGCATATAGTATTATACATGGCCAGCCTAATAATAGATAGCTATAAGTTTCCGTCTAAATCTGGATAAAAATTCAACAAGAGTAGAAACTGGTTCCGGCTTTCAGCTCTACTCGTAATCTAAAAACAAAATATACTAAGCAATTAAGAATCAAAAATAGTATGAAATAATTTGTATAAACTATTTTTATAATTTATAAACCATATTCATAGGCCATAATATATTAAAAAGCCATAATAGCAGCCAATAGAAACATGAATTAAAAACTGAATCTCTATTATTGAATATTAATATACTTACATTGAAATACTGTGTGATTAACAAAACATACTTATTACTCACCCCCCCCCACCACATTTTTTCATTTAAAAATAAATTTATTTTAATTTGAGTTATTAGAATTTTTAAATATAATTAGACCCTAATATAATATTCAAATTATTAAGAATTTTTATACATACTATTTAAGGAATGTACTGTGGTGATACAAATTTCTGTTTTTCAAATAAGAAGCTTCCCTCCCCATTTACTGTAAATTATTAAAAAAATAATTCTTTTGAAAATTTTTATGAATCTAAATGTTATTTTAATTATAATTCAAAATTAAAACGAGTAGTTTTTAATAATTATCGTAATGTTTAAATTAAAAATAGTAGTCTTTAAAAATATTTTTACAAAAATATAAAAAAATGCAATATTAAGTCTGATATTTATTAAATTCTGGTTATTTTTATAAATCATAAATATTATTAGATTAAAATAAATTATTACGACTTTCAAATTATCATCAATCCCCAAATTTTTCAAACCCATTGTCATGACCTATTATCCTTAATAAACAAAATTAGAGTACTCAAAACCTACTCAATCAATTTTTTATTTGGATATTTTAAAATTTTCAGAAAAATGATTCGTTAAATAATTTGTAATAGAAAAATGAGAATATCATTTGAAAAACAGAAGTTTAAATCTCCACAGGACACTTCTTAAGTATCTAGTAGAAACAATCTCATGAATTTAAAAATATTGTCATAAGTATATTTAAAAATTCCGAAAATTGGATTTTTAAAAACAACATTTTTGAAGAAGAATAAAAGAGTGAGAATCCTTGGTTAATCACTGCATATCTTATTAAACAAAATAAAATCACCACAAGTATGCTCGCCTTCTTTTATCCTGTATATTAATGCGTTTATTGTAAATCTAATGTTTTAAATTTTAAAGTTTATTGTAAGATCATAATTTTAAAAATAATTTAATATGTATACTATTTAAAGAATAAGTATAATGGTAATGTGATTTTTTTTCAAGTAATCCTCAAATTATTAATCAGTTATTATAATCGTAATCAAAATGATAATACTTCAAAATCGAAATTAGAATAAGTTTGAATTATTAAACTTTATGCAGTGCTCCGTGCTAGGCTTGAAAAAATTAAAGTAGGGGTACTCTAGGTTTACTTTTAAAAAAAGAGTATCCCCGTTACTTATTTAACGTTATTGAGTCGTGGGGCTATGCCTCACACCTCTTAATAAACCTCTATAAATCATATAAGAAATATTTATAAACAATAAATTAGAAAAAAAATAAGTTAATATAATACATAGGTAATTACTAAATACTGTATCTGTTATATTATAATTAGAAGTAATAACTAACTAAAAATAATAATAAAAGTAAATAAATATAAAAACTTCGATTTTTAACTATTTATTAATATAGATGCACGGTTTTTAAATAACCCATAAAACAAATTATGATGATATTTTGCGCATTTTGATAAAAAAGCAAAATTATTAAGCGTCCCATAAAATAATATAGTAGGGGTACATAAAAATTCCTAAAAAATTAGTTAGGTTACTCCGTTCCCCTGTGTTTATCCCTAAGTTGAGCACTAAAGTCTTTATGTAGATAGTAGTTATACTTTGGATAAATTCTTAATATACACAGTGGCAGCCTGGCTACATTTTTTTTTGGTTAGCTGGATAAATAAAAAGGTCCTCTGTTAAAATATGAAAACCCATCTTTATAAAAATTAATTTCCAATAATAGGATTGTATTTTATATCTACATACTACATGTGAATGATTTTAATGCTAAGCTTTAAATAAATTTTAAATTCAATTTACTATTTAAATTGATAACAATAAATATATTAATAAATAAAGTTCACAATTGACGATTTATAATAATATATACTATAATAGTTAAAGTATAAATTGTTTTCCAATTATAATGAAGATTTTGTGTAACAAGATATATTATTTCATAAACATGTATAATTGTATTGTGTTCAATGCTTATTAGTAGCAGAGGTTCTTCTTATTATTGACTTAATGATGATCTAAGTGTTGTCTTTATAATTTTTAATTACGAATATGAGCGTTTATCATGTACTGAGTAAATGAATACATGATATAATTAATATAAATGTATATTATATTGATAAATGCAGCTAACTATATAGTAGTCACATTTATATAATTGTTTCATAGCACAATAAGGTACACAAATTTTACAAAACTAATTTTTATTAGGTATGTTCTATTGATAGAAATTTAAAACTATTGATTTTTTTTCATCATTTGCCGTATGTATTGAAATATTTATCGTCTTATTTCGGATTTTTCTGATTCTTTAAATATAATATCTCACCCTCAAATGATTTTGCTTCTGAATCATAATATTATTGAGGAAGAATTATTACAGTTTGCATCGTCTTAAGTTTTTGTTC